>NW_020174422.1:618412-671002 GCF_003031525.2 Neophocaena asiaeorientalis asiaeorientalis | reverse complement strand
AAAAAAAAAAAAAAAAAGTAGCCAAAGGAAATTTATGTGGTATACTTGGTATGCTGTGTTCTTTAAATCTGGGGACTTTTTGTTTGGTACTCTAGATTAAATTGTCATAAAAATCCTGATTGCAGGTGTGGGAAACAGTGTGGATGGTATTCTTATCTTTTGCAGAGGTAGCAGTTGATTAACTGGTGAGGCAGGAGGCCATATAGATCCTACCTTTGAGAGACCTGCAGTTCGGCCTTTGCAGTGGGTTCACCATGATAACATGTCCCACATTTGCCTTTGTTGAAAACCATTTCACAGGCCTTTTCTCTCCCATTTGAGTTCAAAGATACCATAGAAATATAGTCAACATTATTATCCCAGTGAGCTCAGAGATTCTCATTTCACACTGTAAAAGTGAGCTGGTGGCATACATCGTGAGCATTGCTAACATATGTCAGCAAAGTCAAGGAAAGTTAAAAATTATTAGCTATAAACTGCTTTTAAACAGCTGTGCTCCACGGTACAATGAGTGGCATTTTTAAAGCATTGATAAATATTCATTGGAAAACTTTTTTAATATGTAGGAGGAGGAACTGTCTCTTAAATTATCTGCTCCTTTGCCAAATCGGTCCTTTATATGCTGTAGCTTTTTTCAGTATAAGTGTATTTTCAGCATAAATATGGAGAATCAGGTAACTTAATTAAAAATATATAACTTGACAAGAATACCAGTACGTTCAGTCTCCTGACAGTTGACCTGCACAGTGAATGCAGCAGGTAACTGGTCTCAGTGGGAATCTTGCAGATGACAGGGGAACCTGAAAAAATCATCCCTATCCCCCTGCTCCTGTGAAATATATATGAAGTGTATTTCTATTGCTTCTGGGAAGAGGGTTCAATAACCTTTTTTACCTACCCATATCAAGAAGCCCTATATAGTCAAGAAGCTCTCATTTAAAAGCTGTGATGCATCATGGATAAAATAAAGCATATTACTAAGTCGTCTGCATTTTCCAGAGAGAGGACCCTTTTCCAGTCTGAAGTGACCCTGGTGCGCTTTGGGAACTTGTAAGACGTGACTTGATACACATGTGTGGTTGTGTGTGGAAGCATGCTGAGGGTGTGCTTGCATTTGGAAGGGAGGGAGGAGGCTAATTATTAGGCTTGATGCATTAAAGGCTTTTAACTTGTCTTTTCTCTAAATTGCCGCCATAATCGTTTCTATTGCATCTTCTCCCCTTTACTATATTTTTCTCTGGCAAAAAAAATTACCAGGATAACCAAAAAGTCGATAATCATGCATCTTTTTTGCCTTCTGCATTGGTGCTGTCTTTTTAGGTCAAGTTTAGGGAATCTTTTATTGAGGTTACTGCTTCAAAGAAGTGTATGTTGAGAGCTTCAAGTGTAAAAACTAATCAAATTAACCAAGTTTTTATATACTACTTAATAGTTTTTAAAACTTCAGAGTTTTTCAAATAGTCATGTTACATTTGTGTAGCACTTTGCCATCTGTAGCAGAGCTTATCAGTTGGCACTAGATGTCTGTCCCACAGGTGGGTGTTAAAGGAAAGTTCAAGGAGAATATGATGACTAGAGGGTGTACATCATCTCAGAAGAAAGGCCGTACTCCCCTCAGCTAGTGATTGGCAAATCTATCGAGTGTTATGCAGTCGCTCTTTTAAGAAAAAGCAGAAATACAGATTTTTTTTTTTTAATGTAAAATCTCTAACTTAAAAAACTGGCTCAACTATTTTTTAAAGCACTGTACAAACTCAAAATATCTGTGGACCAGGATCATGGGACATTGTTTTAATATTTATGCTCCAGGAGATGGTATTCATAGCCTTTGGGGTTTTTTTTCTTTGTTTGTTTGTTTTCATTGGGGCCTTTGTTTTTATATTCTGTCTTGCTGACATTTTTGCAATTCTTAAACCATCATAGAACAAAAGAACCTTGACATTTGACAGTGTATATTGCCAATTTCCTGTTCTTTTGACCATGTCAGTTACATTTCTGACAATGATCAATCCTGTCCCCTCTAGAGTGTTGGGTAGGCACGCTAGGATGATACATTTAGAGGTCTGGGGCGGACGGACAGTGGGGTGAGTATGCCCCAGCTCTCCCTATGCGGCCACAGTAACCTACTGCTGGGAATACTGTTCTCGGGCTGTCTTGCTGTAGTTTAAGGACTGTTGCTTCGTAGAATACTCAGACTGTATTGGGTATATATGATCAAGGTGGGACTAATTATGACCCCATTCTGATGCAGTCCTCGTGTTTGAGTTTGGTTGAAGGAAATAGTTGCATGAAAACTTTTCAGTTAATAATGTGCTCTTTGGAGGTGAGAAAATGAAACAGAACTCAGGAAGATCATTGGGAAAGGCTAGCAGCTGGTGAGATCCTTAGACATCCCAGAGTTGGTACAGGCTAATGCCTTTAACACTTACCAACAGGAAGCAAAACAACAACAAACAAAATATCATCTTGGTAATTAATTAAGCCTAAGAGGCAGCCACCAACCTGTACTGGGTCCCAGCAGAGGCTAGCATAGATAGTAGAAACTTAATACAGATTTGTTGAATTGAATTTTTCTTTCATGGAATAATAGTAATAACTGCTGTATATTAAATGGCTAGCATTTTACTAAGCATTTGATAGGTTTTTCTGACCTCACGTCAACCATGCAAAGGCAAATATTGCCTCAGTTTCCATATGAGGAAGCTGAGGCTGGGAGAGAGAAGGATATGCAGCCTGGAAGCCTGGAGGTCTGTTTAATTCAAGAGTTGCAGTGATTGGAGAAGAGGCTAGTGGTAGGAACCTGCCACTCTTCCTTCATGTTTCCCAGGAAATGGGCTGAGCAGATAATAGCATTAAAGTTGGACTAATGGGAACATATTAGCATTCAGACCTGCGTGTCTGTCATAAATATAGAATTGGTCATGCGTTGCTTGTTCACCGCATGCTTATACATTTTTCTCATTGCATGTTCAGAAAAGTTAATTTCATGACCAAGACTTGTTTTCGTAGGCCAAAACGTTTAACTAGGCCATCATCCATGTCAAAAATTAGTCCTTAGTTATTGTGTTGTAATTGAAATAATTTTTTAACCAGTTCCCTTTGTCATTGTAGGTTAAGAAAAATCTGTGTAGATGCACATTTTTTTCTCCTTTAAAGGGGAAGAATATTAATATATAACTTGTATTTTCCATAGAAAAGGAATATTATTTTCTGGTTTGTTTACCATGTACCCTATCATGGATTTTTAATAAACACTAAATCATGAAGGACACTTTACACATGAAACTGCCATGGGAAAAGACGCTAATCCAGACATCTTTTTTTTTTTTAAACCACCACATGTCAATATTTATTACATTTCAACTTCTTGTCAAGGATGACATTCCTTTTAAGCAGATAATTGAGTTTCATTTTTATTCAAAAAAGCTTCAGAAAGTTATGGAAAGGACCAGGATTGTCGTCAGAATTGTCCAGTGCCCCAGCCCAAACCTTCTGCTGGCGTCACCATCCAGGCAGCAGCCCTGTGGCCTCACCCTCCCTGGGGAGCTGCCCTCCTCACCCAAGGCTGTTCCAACCAAGGCAGAGAAGCAGAGAACATGCAGGCCAGGCTGCAGATGGGTCAGAATACTCATTCAGTACCTTCTCTGCTCCAGTATTGTGCTAAGCACTAGGAAGCATGGGAAGGAGAAATCACAGGTGCTGCCCTTACAGGGCTTGCTCAGGAGCAGAACTGAGCAGTACGGTAGAGTGGGATAACTGACAAGGCGGGAAAGACAGGGTGCTGGCACCATGTCACGCTTCCGCTGCCCAGCTGTTTTAGCTCCTGAGGAGCTGTTCTAGTCTCCCAGGCCCTGTTGTTCCTCCTGATGGGGTGGTCTTGGGGGTGCAATATGTTAATACATATAAAACATTTAGAACAGTGCCTGGCACTTAGTAAATGCTCAATAAAAGTTAGGTACATATTAGCTATAATGTAACCTAATCTTTTCCCAAAATTTTAGTGACAAATTTCTGCACAACCGTGTTGAATTCTATGTCCTGAAGCAGAGATATACTTGACTTTTAAAAGAGATATAATTGACTTCACATAGGAATGAATTCTTTTATACTTATTAAAATGGTTTCACAGTTAGCTGGTGAAAATATAGACATAATTACTTTTACCATACTTAAGGAATAATTAGCCCTGCTAAATGGGAGTTATCATTATCTTAATCATCATTATTATCCTAATCTAAAGCATTTATTGAAAGTCTGATTTTGCTTTTTAAGTAAGCTAACCCCTTTTCAAAGCAAGTTTTTGGACCTGCCCTTGGGGTACTTACAGTGTAAGACAATAGTAATGTCAATACAGATTTAGGATCAGCATTAAACCTGTTGTTCCTTCTCAAGTGTGCTCTTATTGGTAGTTTTTGTTATAAATGTTCTTATATCTTCTTTTATGGTTATGTAGCCCGCCTCTTCCAGCAGATTTAGAGGCTTCATATCAAAAGCAATTTATAGAAACCAGATGATATTGTTTGCTTCTAATTATGTCCCCAAAGTGGTTGCTTAGTTCTCAGGTGATATTTTAAAATAATTTCTTTAGAAGTAATTTCAAATTTACAGAAAATTTGAACTAGAGCAGTACAGAGAACTCTCATGTTTCCTTCATTCAGATTCCCCGACTACTGACATTTTACTACATTTGTTCCTGTTCCTGTCACCTGTTCCTCTATATTTATCTACCAGTTATCATTCGTTTTTTTCTGAACCTTGAGAGCAAGCTGTACATGACGTCCTGTCACCCAAGTACATGTTTCATACACTCTCCTTCATCACCTGCATAACAACCCTCCAATCTGGAAGCCAAAACTGATACAATACTATGGTCCCATCCGCAGGCCTCATTCAGATTTCACTAACTGTCTAAACTAAGTGTCCTTTTTTTTCCCTTTCTGGATGGCACATATTTACTAAGTATCTTCTATGCTCCAGATATTGTGCTAAGCACTAGGATACACAGGGAAAGGAGAAACATGGTTGTTGCCATATATACAGTGAGTTGTCAGATCTCTTTAGACCCATCAGTCTAAAGAAGATACACATATGACCAACAAGCACATGAAAAAATGCTCAACATCTCTAGTCTTTAGGGAAATGCATATCAAAACCACGACGAGATGCCACTTCATACTCATTAGGATGCTACTGTCAGGAAGAAAAAAGGAAAATAACAAGTGTTGGTGAAGATGTGAAGAAATTGGAACCTTTTTGCACAGTTGGTAGGAATGTAAAATGGTGCAGCCAATGTGGAAAACAGTTTGGTAGTTCCTCAAAAAGCTAAACATTGGATTACCATATGATCTAACAATTCCACTCCTAGGTATACCCAAAAGAATTGAAAACAGGTACTCAAATAGATATTTGTACATCCATGTTCACAGCAGCGTTATTCCAATAGCCAGAAGGTGGAAGCAATGCAAATGTTCATCAATAGTTGAATCAGTAAACAAAACGTGGTATTTACGTACAATATAATATTCAATCTTTAACAGGAGGGAAATTCTGATACATGCTACAACACGGCTAAACCTTGAAAACATTATGCTAAATAAAAGAAGCCACACAGAGAAGGACACATTGCATGATTCCATTTAATTGAGATACCTAGAATGAGCAAGTTCTTTTTTTTTTTTTTAATTGAAGTATAGTTGATTTACAGTGTTGTGAAATGAGCAAGTCCTTAAAGACTAAAAGTAGAGTAGTGGTTACCAAGGGCTAGAGGGAGGGAGAAATGGAGAGATATTATTTAATGGGTACAGAGTCTGTTTGGGATGATGAAAAAGTTTGGAAATGGATGGTGGTGATAGTTGCACAGCATGGTGAATGTACTTAATGCCACTGAAATATACACTTAAAAATGATTAAAATGGTAAATTTTAAGTTATATATATTTTATCACAAACATAAGGAGATTACTAAGATTTTAAGATGACATAACATGAAAAACTTGCCTATATGTATTCTTTTAAGACTACTTCCTTTTTCCATAGCGTCCTTTGGTTATAGATACATTGTCTCCCCCACCCCCCAGCAAAACACAACACACACACACACACACACACACACACACACACACACACACACACACACAGAGTCTGCCAAAGGAAGGCTGAAGAATGATATTTGTAGAGGTTAACAGACAGGGAAAGTTGGTGTCAAATGAATCTAAAACAGGGTTGACTTGTGGGCTACATGTAGCCTGCAATTTGTGATGGTTTTTACATTTTTAAAAGGGTGTGAAAGAACAACAAAAAAGAATACCTGACTAAGGCCGCACATGGCACAGAGCCTAAAATATTTGCTGTTTAGCCCTTTTCAGGAAAAGTTTGCCAACACCTGGTCTGAAACGACGCTTTGGACTGAATTGTGTCCCCCAAAATTCATACGTGGAAACCCTAAGTATTTGGAGCGGGGGCGTTTGGTAGGTGGTTAGGTTTAGATGAGGTCGTGAGGGTGGGATCTTCGCGATGAGATTCATGCCTCTAAGGCACTAATATCCTTGCACATGATACCTTTTACATATTTTTAGAGAGAACTTCCCTCTCTCTCTCTCACGTTCCTCACAAGGAAGCAAACATGCTGGCACCCTGAGCTCGGACTTCTAAAACTGCGAGAAAATACATTTCTGCTGTTTGAGCTACCTAGACTATGGTATTTTATTATGGCAACCAGAGGAGACTGAGATAAACATACTGTTCACAGTTCTGCCAAGAACAGACTCTAGTTCTCACCTCCGAGATTTTACCAGAATCTCTTCTCTTCACAAATGAAAAGGGTATATCAAGAAGAGGAAAGAACACCTACCAGAGAAAGCACGATCAGGGGATTTCTTTGAAATAACCAGAGTGGTAAGCAGTAGTTTCCAGAATGCTAAGAAGAGGGTTTCTACGATAGCGATTTTCTTATGTGGCACCATTTGTTTTTCTTTGAATGTAATAAAAATGACAGCTTTTCATATACTGATGCTCCCTGAGCCTTTTAAAGCAAACAGATGATGCTATTTGTTTGTAAAGGTTTTTCTCTTGCACACATTTGTTTCTCCAGCTTGAATTTCTTTGTAAACTCCCTTGGCTAAATTACACAAGCCACCCACTCCCCACGCCTCCTCTCCCTTTGTAGAGCAGGGGGCTGAAACCTGCTGTCTATGGTGTGGAGGGTCCAACACGCAGCTCACTGCACCAGGCAAAGGAAGGTGTCCTGGCCAGCCAGGTTGCCCCCGGCCTATTCCCCCGTGTGTGCCATGATTGTGAACATGCAGCTTTGAAACATGGCTTCAAGACATTTTTGGTCAACCTAGCCCAAACCTGCTCATTGATCTTACTGGTTTTAACTCATTCCATTCTACCCCTATTTTGTGTTATTGGATAGTTATCTGCAAATTAGATAAGCTTGATATCTGACTTTATGTGAGCCCCTCCCTAATAACACGTTGTACTTCCTATTGATCTGAAGATATCATTTGTACAGAATGATCATTTTCCCCATCCTTAGTCTTTTTAAAATTGTGACATGGTCTTCACAGCTGGATTCTGGGAACAGACTGTTTTCACGTTCATCCCGAGTCTGAGTTTGTTACAGTTCTTTTGTTTATAGTCTAATGGGGCGGTGGGACAGTGAATCAAATAACCTGCAGGCTGGATCAGAGTGGGAGGCTGGGGGGCTTCTTTGTTTGCTTTTCTCTTATTTGAAGGCCTCTAAGACAACGTAGAAACTAATATCAGGTATCAAAAAGCAGGCCACTGATTATGATTGAATTGTTTTGCTTTACCAATATCTGTTGAGCTCCTACTTATGAAAATCACAAAGTGCTTTTGGGAATCAAAAATGAATAAAACACGCTCCCTGCTTTCAAGACGATTACAATGCAAAATATTAGAAGAACTTCTTGTTTAACCCAAAGGTCTTTAAGGAAGGCTTCAGCCCATAGCTGTAAAAACATATCTCCTTAAGATGAGGAGGATTACAAAGTCTATCAAAAAGCAAAGTGTGCTCTGAAATTATATTTTAGTATAGATGGGTTTTAAGCAAAGATTTGGGGACAGACTGAAAAATGAAACATGTACGCTTTAGAGAGGTTTAGCTTTTGCTTTACTTTGGCTAATATAAGAGTGCCAGGAAAACAAAAAGTACCCTTGCTCTTGGCAGTATAAAATTCTTATTATTTTTAGAGGGTAGTAACTATGGATTTATGAAATTCTTTGTGAGAGCAATTTAGTTAATAGGTATGTAAATGACTACTTATTTCATTGTGTAGGTGGATCGCTCCATGTACACTTTCTGAGGAAGAATGTAAGTGCTAAATTAACATTGCAAATGCAGAGAAGCAAAAGTTAAGGTTAGAATGCCATACCTTTGTTGTACTAGATGTTAGGAGTAAGACAGAGACGATCCATCTTGTAACTGAAACTTGTTTGATTTCCTCGGTGGAATTTCTTATTCACATTCAACTCTCTAACTGCTCTTTTCGGATGTAAGAAAATATAAGTGAATTGGTGTGCACGGTTGTTTCTTATTATCGGTTTCCAAGTGCCAAGGATCATCATAACCTAGCTGGGGTGGGAAGAGGGGGAGCTGAAAGTTAATACCACGGTAATAAATTTTCATGCAAGATTTGCAGTATAAGGCATCTAGTGAATACATCCCCTAAAAAACATACATAAGGAGCTCTGTTTAAAGTATATCGTTTTGGGGACTTCCCTGGTGGTCCCGTGGTTAAGACTCCACACTCCCAATGCAGGGGGCCCGGGCTCGATCCCTGGTCGGGGAACTAAGATGCCACATGCCGCAACTAGAGAGCCCACATGCCGCAACTACTGAGCCCATGCACTCTACAGCCCGTGCACCACAACTAGAGAAGCCACAGCGAAGACCCAGCGTGCCAAAATAAATTAATTGATTAATTAATTAATTTTTTTTAAATTAAAAAAAAAGTATATATTTTTTTCAGCATGAAAACAACTTCAGAGGAGGCTAAGTATTCCAAAGCTCTTCTGGCTTTAGCCACCTCCTGTGATCAGCATGGAAGCTTCTGTAATCCTTGAGTTAAACCAGGCCTCATGGTGGGGGGGGAGGGCAGAAGTCACCAGTGGGAGAGAATAAATGGGCCCTGCCTCGTAGCTGGTCTCCAGCCTCCCTCATGTGAATTCATCCTGCCCAGGGAATTAGCTTCAGTTGTGTTTTAATCATTATATTGCCCTTCTTTGAAACTTCCTTGGATTCCAAGTTGTCATGTAAATCAAATTAAAATTCTTGTTAATGGAACCCAAGGTTTCCACCAATTCACCCTTCTGCCATCTTACCTAACCATTCTTGGCTCCCACTAACGCCAGTTCACATTCTCCACATCAGGTCAGCAAACGAACATGCAGAAACTCACTCATCGTGTTTGTTTCTCCCTGTGGGCTACAGCTCATATAATTTCCCCTCCCTGTCTCTCTTACTCATCAGTAAGCCCGCATTCCTTCTCACTTGGCTCTACACAATTGTTGTCATAGGCATGCATGTGTTCCTTTATGTGGTAAGCTCTTTCTGTGCTGTGCTATGGCCATTGAGAATAAAGACCAGGGGCTGTGTCGACTTCTTCAACCCACCAGCTCTGTAAGGGGGGTGAGGGACTCGGCTCCCCACATGGTGAGTGCTTCTTTGTTAAGATGTTTTATGTGTTTGCTTTTGCTTTTGTCTTCCTTTTCCTACAGGTACAGAGTGAAGACAGTGTCCTCCTGTTTGTTATTGCCTGGACAATCACAGAAATTATCCGTTACTCCTTTTATACATTCAGTCTATTAAACCATCTGCCGTACCTCATCAAATGGGCCAGGTAAAGAAGTACAGGGAATGAAGACTAACTTTTGAAGTGATCTATCACTGTATTTTTCCTTTATTGCCTAAATACTATTTTTTATTTCTAAAAATAAAATTGTGAGAATTCCCTGGTGGTTCAGTGGTTAGGACTTGGTACTTTCACTGCTGTGGGCCTGGGTTTGATCCCTGGTCGGGGAACTAGGATCCTGCAACCTGTGCGGCGTGGCCAATAAATAAATAAGTAAATAACTATGAAATTGTGTGAGACGGGTTAGGTAGAAATCTGGTCTGTAGATTTCATCAGAATAAGTGACTGTACATAACTTTGATTAATAGAAACACTTTAAAATTTTTTATCTCTACTTATTTCCTTGGGATCAATTATTTTCAGTTAAATTATTCAAAAGAGATTTGAGATACCATCCATTTTTTGTCCATAGAAAATTTTACTGATGAGCTTCTGCCATTTTGATGGATTTTGGACCAAGTCCAATTCTTGTCTCAATTTTGCCAACAAGATAACTCTTAAATTACTTTTTAATTAATAACAAATGTTACATGGCAGTTTTAGCATATTGTCAGTTTACTTTGCTCTGATTATTTTTAGCTGTAATATTTGTTATGAATTGTGTAAAAGGCTGATAGTTCATCTAATTATCTGAACTAATGTGTGACACAGTTGTGAGCAGTTTTCTGAGTTAGAAATGACTACAGGAAGGAGTGACAAAGCCAAAGGATCAAAATTGTCCTTGGGGGGCTTCCCTGGTGGCGCAGTGGCTGAGAGTCCACCTGCCGATGCAGGGGACACGGGTTCGTGCCCCGGTCCGGGAAGATCCCACATGCCACAGAGCGGCTGGGCCCGTGAGCCATGGCCGCTGAGCCTGCGCGTCCGGAGCCTGTGCTCCGCAACGACGGTTCCTAGACAATTTATGAGTCTAGTGATTAAACAGAGACACAAACCAAATGTCTCCAACATTTCAAGCATGTGAACTTCTCCTTTTTCTTTTCTTTTTTTTCAAAAAACATTTGTATTAGGAAAATGGGAAAAATATAACAGTTTCTAACCAAGCTGGGCAGACTTGTGAAAGCTGTCTATCCTGGTTATAGGGAAAGTTCATTGACCAAACCCTGATTTTACAATTAGAGAAAGATTCTTTTGTCCATTGTCTTCTGTGGCCCTTGGAAGAGTCTTCCTTTTCCACCATCCTCCTCAGCGTGGCTGAAGGTAGCAATGGAGAACATGTCTTTCTTTTGTCACAGATTTCTCAGCACGATTCCTGTACCTGGACATTGAGAGCCCAGTATTTATTGTCAGCCGCAAACAGCCAAAGGCTTTTTAGAATCTGAGCTGATGACTTCTTTAGCAATACTTACACCTCAGAATGGCTTCCAGTTAGTTCCATAGGATGAACCTCTCTGAATTGTTTTTGAAACCTGAGGAACTCCTTTTTTTAAAGTGAAAAAAATTGTGTGGAGTCACCCATGTGATAGTAATTGTAGTTTTTTTGACTAGAAAATTATGTAATGACTAAAGGCTTATCATAAAAATTTTTAATGTCTTTTAAAATTAGGATATATTTTATTTTTCACAGTAGCACGTACAGACATTTGAAAAGTTGTAGCAGTATACACACGTTGGATGTGCTGGGTTTTTCAGTCCACAGACCAGACTTTGGTGTACATTGTAGGGATTCCTGGATACCATGCTCCAACACCTTCCCCCCCAAACTCACCCCCACCCCACGAGGCAGGACCCTTCAGTATAAACCATGACTCAGTGCCCCTACTTCGTCAATATTTGGCATCATCTCAATTATTTTAGGGAGTTGTTTTGAAGAGTTGTTTATTTAGGCCAAATTTTGAGGCTGACCAAACACATTTCTTTTAGAACATTCAGAAGCATACTTGCTTTGGCCCTTTTCAAAAACTGGCTTGTAAAACCTGAACTTAAGCAGTGGGTAAACAGGGAAATGTATAAACGATAGCTTTCTACCAAGTAATCAGTATTGGTGGGGATGCATCTTTCTACTAAAGCTGGCTTCGAACCTCAGTAATGAATATTTTGTTTTGTTTTAGGTACACGCTTTTCATTGTGCTGTACCCAATGGGAGTGTCAGGAGAATTGCTCACAATATATGCTGCTTTGCCCTTTGTCAGACAGTCTGGCCTGTACTCCATCAGTTTACCTAACAAATACAATTTCTCTTTTGACTATTACGCGTTCCTAATTCTGATAATGATCTCCTACATTCCAAGTAAGTAGATGTTTATGCATATATTTATTTATGTTTCAGAAATTGGCTCAAGAATAACTAGAGTGAAATGCCTTTGGTTGTTTTTACACCGTAAATCTAATTTATTGGGAACGCTTTGGTTTTTGTCGAATGCCGACTGTCAGAGGGAATTTTCTCTGGGAGTAATTGAATAAAGATGAACCCTTCTCAATACAGCTGCCAAAATGCAGTCCTTCTCAGTATGTGTTTTAAACAGTGAATTCCAGGATAGGTTAACTGTCTATTGCAGGAGAATACTGAGTGGAAAGCAAAAAAAAAAAAAAAAAAAAAAAAAAAAAAAAAAGCCATTAAAGACCTTACCTTGAGGTTTTCTGTCTCTTGAGAACTGCTTGCTGTGGTATTTGAAAAACACTGTAAAGAGATTTTTACTGTATCAAAGTAGACAGTTACTTCACTTTTAAGGAATTGATAGTTAACTAGAAACAAAATAAAAATAGATTATTTTCTTGTTTGGAAATAAACAAAGCCATCTGAATAGGACATAGTGTTATCTTCAGGATGGTTTCCAATTATTTTAATAATTCTGAAGGTTTAAATATATGGATAATCAAACATGCCTATCAGCACATGAACAGAGAGAAAAAGCCATGTTTGAGGCTTCTCTGAAATGAGTCACGTTTGCTGAGGAAGAGTTGTTTACTCCCTTTCTCAAATTCTGATGTTCAGTTGCAATCCTATGATTGATTTCCACATATCCAAAAGGATCTTGTTTTACCCAAGGACACGTAAAGTTAATGTTTCTTCTCATTTACCTACTTCCATAGGCATTGTGACTCTGAATCTTATTTTAGTCTGTGAGAGAGATGCTGTGTTCTCCCCTAAACCTCAGGTTAAATTCAGACTAGAGGGTTGGCTTTTTCTTCAGCCCGCAGCATTAACTGAATGAATCCTCCTAACAATTGTAGGTGACAGGTTTGTGTCCCCCTGTGGAAAATTGCATTTCACGCGTTGTGAGAGAAAAAGCCCACCCCGATTTCATGTGAACATTTATCTTGGAGAAGTTCTTGGATGCAGTTCTGCTACATGATTCATTTTCTACTCTTTATTAATGCTCAAGTCCTCCTCTCTGGTGCTAGAACCATGGTGGCTAAAGGCCATCTCTCTTCCAATGTAAAAGGTAGTTGATTTTCAAACAAAAGATAAATATGGAAGAGTGTAAAAATTTAAGTAATGAAAATTAACTTAGAGCTTTTCAGCTTTCTCATTTTGTTCCCCTAGAGTTTCATTTCCAGTGTCTAGAGCAACAGTTCCTAATTGCAGTTTTGTCACACCCAGGCTAACACATATCCCAACGAGCACCACAGGATTTATTTAAATTCAGCATAAGTCTTTGAATGGCGATAGATGCTGTATTGGGTAACTGGGAGAGGGGCAAGGAGAATATCATGAAATCAAACCAATAACAAGGTGCTGCGTCATCGTCAGAAATCTGGGGCCCCTACCTCAGAGTTGCTGCAACGTTTTCTGTCTGTGGAAGAGGAGGAGGGGCTCTGTTCTAGGAGCAGTTCTCCAGGGCAGCCCGTGTCTGTCTGCACCTCGGAGTCGTCTTTGTGCTCTGGTGGGCAAGCAGTGCTGCCCGGCCTTTTGCTTCTGCCTGCTGACCTCTCAGCGTAGCGAAGGAGCCTGGTCAAGCACAGGAGGGTAGGATGATAGGGTTCCTGAAGGAGAACAAGCCCAGTTCTCTGGAATTGTCCTTCTTGGCCTGAAAAGAGAAAAGAGAGAAAACACAGACCTTAGAGCCAGCTGTCTTACAGGGAGTAGGGCAGCGCTTTCCTCTCAACAGACGTCTGCTTTTACCTCAATCCTTCCCCCTTCTTCCATTCTCAGCCTCTTTTTGATAAGAGAACTTGGCTTGGTTCAAAGCTGTATTCTTTCATTTCTAAGGCAGCTTAACTCTTGTAGAACAAGGACAGGGATTAAAAGGTTCCCTCCAAATCCCTAACTCCCCACCCCAGCTCAGGATGGTCGTGCAGACCGTATTTGTGTCTGCTGGCACTCACTGTGCTTCTGGCCTGAGCCAATGGCCCTGAATGTTTTCAGTTGTTTAGGTTGTTAATACTGAGACCAGTTTGTACAGTTCATTCCAGCCAGCTGCACATTTCCAGCTTTCCAAAACTTGGTGTTTATGAGAAGAAAATGCAGAGTTAGGAGAGGTTGCTCTTGATAATGCAGCTTTCTTTACCAAATTTGGTTTCCTTTCTACAACTTACGTTCCTTTTAACCCTCTTTAATGGGGAGTTAATGATACACAGATCTTACATAAAGCAGCACCTCTTCGTTATGGTCCTGACCTGCTGTTGCATTGGTGCACACATAGCCCATATTGTGTGTGGCCCATGAGCCGCAGCCATGGGAGTTTTCTCATATCGAGGTGCTTTGGAGTCCCTTGCAAGATGCTCTTTTCCTCCTCTGCTGCAGATGCAGTGTGAGGATGTACAGTATCCACAGGACTCAGTAGACATCACCTCCCCCCATCCTTGTGCAAACTGGTGAAAGTTAGCTATAGGGGTGTTAGCTATAGCCTTCAAAAGGCTGTAGAAAGTTAGCTACAGCCTTAAAAAAAAAGGCTGAGAGAAATGAGAAACAATGAGTAGGGTGAGGGCACCAAGAAGCAGGGCACTCTCCACGTTGTCAGTAACCATAACCACACCTCTGATTTTTAGAGGAACAGAAGAAACTTGCCCCAAGCAGAGCATTTCCAGTTGCTCTCAGCCTTCAAGTCTTAAGAGAGCCCATTTCCTTACAGGAAGGTGGGTCCAGTGACACGCACAGCTCCCTACCCCGACTCCGACACACCAAGCCAGACACACATAACGTGCACAGCCGCCATCTCCACCCTCCATGTCCTGAGCTGTAAGAGCAGAGGGTAGAATTCTAAATGGCCCGTTGGCAGGTTGAGATTTTCGGTGTAGTTAAAAGCAGTAGCCATGCATCTGGAATTGTTTCAGCCACTGTAGTTGGATTCAGTGTGAACTTGTGGGTAATTGAGAAGGAGACGGTGTCACCCAAGTTCTGGTCACCAGGGAGTCACAGAGCAGTAGAGAATTTCCAACCCAAGTACCCCCATTCTCCCCATTCCTTTCTCTTGGGCGCTGAGAAACCTCTGGAAGATGTAAAAAAATGAAGGGGCCATGTCGGCTCTCCAGTTCTAACCCCTGACCCTCTGTAGCCAGCAGGCCCTTGCCTGGGGAATGAAGAAGGTGTACTTGGCCGTCTTGCTGCCACTAAGGGCCTAACGAATGGCTTCTGGATCGTTGTCCTCCCTCAGAGCCTGTGGGGCTACAGCCACCTTATGAGTGGCGTAATAACAAATGCAGCCAGTGGAAAAGTCCTTGGTGTACTTTGCCTCAAAGTTTCCCTTTACTAAAGTAGGTCTGTAGAAATGTGACTGGCCACACATTTTCAAATGATTACAATTAGCATTCCTTATGGTTTAATTATATCTTTACTTCCAGTTTTTAGATTATGGAGCTTGTCAAATTTTCTGGCTTTCATACCAAAATAGTTCTCTCACTGCTGAATTTTATGCACAAGCTGGGTCTTTTCTGTGAATAACTTCCTGCCTGCAAATAGTGAGTGGAGTGGATGGCAGCCCAGTTCGGCACTGGGGCCTCCTCTGCAGTTTGTCAGATCTGTGTGCACACACCCACTGATGTCTTGGAGTACTTTGGGAGGATCATTTGACATTTGGCCAACTTGGAATCCATTTAAAAAGGAAGAAACTGTGAGAGGAGAGTTGGCAGTAGTAGAAATTACCTCCCCCAAAACACAGGTTACTGTCTAAAAAATAGAGATTGGAGCGGTTGGGAAGGGAAGGAGGGATAGTGTACATCCAAGACCATCTCACTGGAGTTTTTCACATGGTTTTTGAACCCCCAGTTTACAGTAACCTTGTGAAGGTCAGGTAGTTTAAACTGGCATTTCCCAGCAGGGACACTATAAGCATTTGGGATGACACAGTTCTTAGTCATGGGGGACTGTCATACGTTGTGGATTTTGGCATTCCTGGCCCCTTGTGCTGAATGCCAGTAATCTACCCCCTTCAATACTCTCCCCCCACCCGCATTTCTAAAGACTCCCTAGGGAGGCAGGACCACCCTTTTCATTTGATAACCAGTCCTTTTTAAAGTAATCTATTAAATGACCCAGAATAGAATCTCTGGTGCCTGAGGGCTTGCTTTTCTTATGGACTTTTTCCTCATCCAAACCTGGCTTAGTGGTGTTCAGATCAAATGTCACAGCGTTCCTCCCCCTCTTCAGTCTTCCCACTCAAAGAACAGCCTTTCTCTGGAAGTACTTTCAGGAGATCCTCCCTGATGACAGTGCAGTAACAGAGAGGCCGAGACTAAGAGTCAGGAGCCCCGAGCCTGGTCCTGACTCTGTCAGTGATTTGCTGTGAGACCCCAGGCACGCGCCCACCCTCTCTGGGGCTTGAGTTCCTCCTCTGTGAACAGGAATAATAACTCCATCACTAGAATTCTTCCCCTAGTTGTTGGGGAATCAGAGAATAAATGTGAAGATAATATGAGAGAGTGTAAAGAGTATTATTTGGCGGCTCTGTGACATCTTGACTGGTAATGGTAATGTCAGTAGTGTCTGTCATTCCAGTCCACACTACCCTTCCCCCTCGGCTAAAGCGGGAAAGTCAGTCCCTCTGTGTTTTTCCTCTCTCTCCAAGCCCACTTTGTTACCTTCCTTAGTTGCTGAAAGAGAAAGTGGCCAGAGAGTCAGAGAGGACCTCAAGTCCATGTGCTTTACATAGAACATGTGATTTTAAGTCATCTCCTTAATGGATTCTTTCTTTTCTTTCCAGTTTTTCCCCAGTTATACTTCCACATGATACACCAGAGAAGAAAGGTCCTTTCTCATACTGAAGAACACAAGAAATTTGAATAATTCCTGCTTCCTGCACACCCCCAGAAACAAACTTTCCAATGACAAAAGATGCTGCAGACTTTTTCTGTTCCCAGTACGTTTCATAGAAAATAAGTAAGAACTTTTTTTAAAATACTAAAAAAAACCCAAAACAAAACAAAACCCAAAATCCAGTGTCACATAGGCCTGGGATTTTATAAAAAAAACAAAACAAAAGCCGTTACATAAAACATCCTTGCTGGTCCATTTCAGCATGTTCTTTCAGCCAGAAGTTCCCAATATTTATGATGGCGCTGGAAAGGGATTTGGCGTTTTTTATCCTCCTGTTTCCCTCATGTGTCTGATAAATAAAGATCTGTAACACTAAACACTTGAGCGTTACAGTCTGAGTAAGGAAGTTGTGCCCGCTCCGTGCCCAGCTTGCAGCAGCTATGTTTCAGTCTGCAGTGTGTTTAGCATTCCCTCTCAAAGTGCTTGACTGCATGCTGGAAGCCATTTGTCCTCTGGAATGCTCTGAAGTTATGGCTGGGACCTTCCCCCCTACCTAGTGAATGACTTATACAATGTATATATGTCTGTGAAACTTTGGAGTAGTGCCTATAATCAGAAAACAGCTAGAACCCTTTTGTTTGTTTTCAGTCGAGTCGTTACTGCCTGCCCCTACGAAGTGTGCCTGAATTTGATAAGTATGTGTGTATTGTAGAGAAGCTACTTTATCTGGGGCGCAGCCTCAATCACATTTTAACAAAATGACAGTTCTCAGAAAGGGAAAGCTCAGTCACTAGTCAGCGACAAGTACCTTTCACAGTACCATTCTCAGAACACCCTTAAGCAAGGTGTTTGCCAAGAGCAATTCTTACTTAGGGACCTGACGCCAGTCTAGTCGCACAGGAGTAAAGAATCCATTAACGAAAGCACATGGAAGGCGTTACTCTAAAAATGGAGTCTGGAAGAACAGTCAGGAATGGGTTCATCTGCCCTTATTATTTTACCTTCACATTTTCATTCATCTCTTCTGTTTGGATACTTTTCCTAATTATCGTCCTGTGTAATTCCCACCAAGTTGTAAGTCCAGAGGCAGTGAAATGTTCCAGTTGGGCAGTCATGAGCTAAAAGTAGTATTGTCCCCACATTTTGGATCAGCCAAGAAATACTTTGGACATATGGACATTGTCTAATTAACATCATGTCGCCATACTTTAATTGCTAAACTGCATTTAAGGCTCTTCAAGAAAGGGTTGGATAAAAATGTAAAGCCCAAGTTTAGATGTGCATTAGATTTTAAACACAGAATGTTCTTTGTGCAGACTTCACCCCTGTTTTTTTTAATTGGTTGATCTGTAAAAGTCTAGCTTACTGACTGATTATCAATTAAAATATAATTGCTAATATTAGAAGTGTCGTAATGGAAAACTAATTTTTAAATGCTTATTTTCATAGAAGCTTGAAAATTAAGATGAAAATGAGAAGACAATATGCAGCCTATAATTTAATGCAGGTAGATGTGTAATAAATTATTTTTGAATTAAACATTAAAATTCTGCTTCTTAAAGTTAGCACTCTTAACTTGGGCGTGTTGAGATTAGAATCTATTCTTGTATTTGGTAAACAAAATATGAGGGAAAGATTATTTTTCATGCTTTTTCTTTCTATTTTTCCAAAAATGTATTTCTACTATAAAATAGAATCAATTGGGGTTATATTAGCCTTATTATTAATTTGAGTAAGATTTTTTCACTTGTTTTTGGAATAGTTGTAGAAGATGGGATGAGAAATGCAGGTTTTCCAGGATTGCTGGCTTGGGGGTTTTATTCGGGCCTCTCTATTATAATTTGTCACTATGAAAAACAGCCTGTCACAAATAGTGGTTATGCATCAAATTGAACTTCGGCAACAAGAACGCAGCGAACAACTCCCTTCTCAAAAAGGGTCTCAACCCCAGTGTGCATTTTTGTCCATCAACATTTGAAATGCTCGTTGAAGATAAGTAAGCCATGCCACCGTGTCCTTCGGTCACCTCTCTCAGTAACTGGTTTCTTTACCTCTAACATGAATTCATTTCTCTTTGGAAGTGGTGGTGTTCTCTTATGAATTGAGAACATCTAACCCCACCAGATGTCACATCTTCCTATAAAGTGTGAATGAGGAAGGTGGTGTTTTGGTGGGTATTTTGTCAGACTTACCGTTTTCATTTCAGGGCACAGTCAAAGGCATCAACTGCCCAGCCCCCCACCTGATTGGGTGTTTCAGATCCCCCACTTCGGGTACCACCTTCTGGCAGAAAATTCTTTGAGGTACGCAGTAGTGCTTTGTAGACACAAGCTGCTAATCCGCATCTTGCTGTGTTCTATTTGCTAAGGTTGGGTTCATTCATTTAACACGTACTGACTGTTATCAAAGGCACCGTGGAGAGTTAGTCATGGAATAAAGCACATCCTCCCTGATGAAAACGTTCCTCTGGAGCAAGCTTTCGACAGGAAGGGTTTAGACAATGTAGCGTTAAGGCATGTGAAGAGATTGTGCCCTCACTTCCAGTCATGTTTCTGGTTATTCGTTTATAATAAAAGGTTGGCATTGATGTGGTACAACCTGCAAATTATTTTCAATTCTGAGTTTCAGATAAAACGTTATAAGACAATATCAGTACATACTGCTCCTTTGAAATTTGGGTAAAAAATTATACAACCGTATATATAGTCATTTTTATATTTTTTCTATGTTGGGAAAACCAAAACTGTAATTTTATAAGTCTTTGATTCACTAAAATTATATAATTTAAATGTATTTTTTGTATATTTAGAAATAAGGAGTTCAAAGACTATGCTTAACTTTCTATGCATGCATTTGGAAGCTGTTTTTACCTGATAATGTTAATGTAGTAATAAGTTGTATTCATAAAATACTGATCTGTGTTGCATTTCAAAATAAACTGGTGTGTGCTCTGCCTGGATTTGAAATACTGACCAGTGAGTCCAGTGATTTTTCACACTGAACTGGCCTGAGAATGGTGTTGTAGGATTACGGAAGAGTTTCAGTTCTGTTAACGGAATCCAGCTCTTTCTTTACAGTTTTAAAATCTATTTCTGCTATTCACTAATGGTTCTACACTTACAGGAAAAATAAACAGATTCTATTAAGAGGTTTCCAAAAAGTCATTCTTCCTACCAGTCAGTCTTCAAGCTTACCAAGCCAGTCTCCAACCTGGCTGCAGAAGGACAAGACAGATTCCTCATATAGGTGACCAAGAAAAATAAAAAATTAATCAGTAAAAGATTGAGGGCCCTTTTCTTACAGCATGTGTGTGTGTGTTTTAATCTAACTTTTCTAATGTAAGTTGAGAGGGGAAATACTGTTGCCCAGCAGTGTTCATCTTATAATAAAGCCAGTACTTGGTCAAGTGGTTGAGTACCTCCTCCTAAAAACAACTCCAAATACAGAGCAATCCTGGGCACTACTTTACACACTGACGTCCACAGTAACAAGTGGGCAGAAAGACACTGAGAAGGGCACTCAGCTCAGCCACTTCTGACCTGCTAGTACTAGACCCTAGATTTCCTCACCTCAAAATCAAAGTGCTGATGCGTCCCTGTGCCGGTCGCTTTCTAGTTATTTCTCTGGGTGATCTCAGGGTGCCTCCAGCAGGGACATGCCCCCTCCTGAGTCTGCCAGGTTTTTCTCAGAGTTGTCACCGTTGTCCCGGACCGTGGTCTTTGTTCCAAAGAGGAACATTTTCTTTCTGAACGCTGTCTGTTCACAGACATTACCAGCACAGTGGTTAGGACCGCCTCTCTCCTCACATAGAGTTTAATCTGCTTCGGAGACAGGCTTTCATTTATGAAAAGAAAGAAAATTATTTCAACTGAAATTGAAGAACGGAGGTAAAGTTAATAGTAGAGGCTACACAGAAAACACAACCTTTCAATCTTAGGGTGGTAATGGGAAACCAGCCAGGGCTTTGTAATTTGTCATTGTCATATTTTATGGCAATTATGTGTACTATGTTAACATAAGCCCCAGCCTGAGGAATTACCATTGGTATAATTAAGAGACCTGTTACACACATCATTCCGAAAATACTGCTGTGTTGTTCTGTTCCCTTTAACAAGAATGAAGACTAGCTTTGCAATTCCTCATTTTTTTTTTTAATCCCAGCATTACAAATAGACTGGTTCGTTGTTATTTAGTGGTGAAGAAACTGTTCTAAACAGCTATTAGCAAAAATAGCCATACCTATTAACATTCCCCTGCCGGCAGCTGGGAACCAGAGTTAGAAGAGAGAGCTGTGGCGGGGGGGGCGGTTTGACCAACACTTTTATTTTAAACGTGAGAAACTAATCTTTTTTTTTTTTTTTCAAATTTAGAGAGATACCCCGATACCCCTTATTGTTATAGGGGTAGGTCTCATTACCAAAAATAATCTTTTTCCCACAAAAAGGCAATTCACCTTAAAAGTCACTTGATGAGCAAAAATAAAATGTGAGAGGCGGTGTACTTAATAAGCACCTAGTACCCATTTCATAAATCTGCTTATGTTTGGAAATTGTGTTTTCTGTTCACTAATTCCAGAACATGGACTTATTACAACGGCAGTGCTTCCACATCTATCTTTGACTTTCGTGGATGCAATCCAGATGCATTTCCAGATGCATTTCCAGATGCTGGACTTGGTTAAAACCCAAAGGCGATTTCCGCCTCCGTGTTGTCGTAGCTGGGCTGTCCCGCTGGGGGGCAGCACCTCACAAGCGATCCGGGGCCTTGGGAGTCAAAGGCGTTTGGAACACAGCTTCGGTCCAAGGGCGCGGAAGGGGCAGGAAGGCGCACTATAGCAAATTAGTCACAGATTTCTCTTGTCCGTATAAATTAATGGCAGCCCGATCTTAAAGCATATTCTGGAGGGGTACAGGAAATAACACTTTTTAGAGCAAAAAAACCCAGCTTGGATGCGTGCTTTGAGGCTCCAGCTATTCTCTTCCGCCTCGGGAGACCTCCCCGGCTGGGACCCTGCAGGCTGCCTGGCTTTGAAATGAGAGATTTTGGAGCTGGTCGTAAAGCAGGTGTTAGTGCTCCTGTTTAATGGAGAACCTGCTTGTTAATCTTTGAAACGTTCAGGAAAGTCAGTTCCCACTCTTCTGGCTCTGGATATTTTTGGAGGGTGGCCGGGGCCATGAAAAAATGTCAGGCCACCTTATAAGGCCGTGTCTGGCCCCGAGAATGCTTGTCTGCAGCATGTCCAGTACACTCTGTGGGTGTGAGTTAACTTGACTCTTGGACTGTGAGTTTTCTCATAGATTTAAAATACTTCTATTCATGCCATGGATTATTGCCTCTTTAACAGGCTTAAAGTCTTCCTCAAGAGCTGTTTAAATGACACCGATTTGGGACATACCAAATAGATATACAAGGGCATACGTAATGCCTCTACAACCACACTAGTTGACTGTGCCAGGGCAGACAGTGATAGTCTTACAGCAGGTGGTTTATTTAGCCAATGTTATGTCAGAGTGAAAGCCACAGAATATTAGTTATGAGGGCATGGGAGTACGGATATGCTGGGGGTGGGGGGAGCGGTTCTGTAGTTTAAGTTGAAACAAAGTTTTCTCTCCTGCTGTGCTTTTCACACCTTTTTGCACCTGAATGCAGTTTGTGAATCTCCAAGAGATGGGGTGCTACTGCAGGCTTTTCGGAAGCTATTTTCAGTCTTTATCCTTGAAACATCTTCAGGGCTAGAGCTCCTTGAACACCATGAAAAATACTAATCTGTTAGCAGCTTTCCCCATCAGAGGATGTTAACATGTCCTGGGGGGAACAGAAAAAGAGATGCACGAGGGCTTAGCCTGGGATCTGGGAAGATTTTCCTTGTCTTTTGTATTTAATAAACCACCATCTCAAATAGGTAATGAATTACACATGAGATTGAGAACCCAGGTGTCAGCAACCCTGGATGGAGTCTACCATTTGCTACTTTCTGGTGCGTCTAAAGGGAGCCTACCAGTGGATGTGAACTTATCTGTCTGAGAAGACCCATCTGGGACCAACAGCCCCAAATTGGATCAGCCAACTGCCACTCCCCCTGTGCCTACACCCCAGTTTAAGTGCCCGCTGTCAGCCCGTTACTCGGGCTCATGTCCTCTTTGAGGCTCCTGGTGTCAGGAAATCGTCTCCCTGACTTTACCCTCATTCCTGAACGTCACCAGGTGATGGCTGCTTTGTCCTGGTGTGCCCTGTTATCTGACAAGACCTTAGAGTTCCTTTCGCTCTGGGTGGCATCCTCCCCACATCAGCTCACCACCTAGATGCTTGGGAGCCAGAGAAGCCATCACTCTCTGTGCAGAGGAAACTGAGGCTCTGAGAGGGCACGTGACTTCTCCAGGGCCACATAGTGAGACAGCTGGGACCAGTTCTCTGCCCCCCCCCCTCCGCCAGGGCAGCTCCGGGGCTATGCCCTGCCCTCTGCTGCTCACACCCATCCATGGCTTTCTGAAGCTTCCAGCTCTCTCACTGTTCCCCAACTCTCCCTGTTCCCCAATCACTCTTGCCCATGACCCCTCAGGCTTCCCATCAGACTCTCCTGCCAGACTCCACCATTCTTCTCACTGTTATCAGAACCCCCGTGCCCCTCTGCCCTCCCACTGCACCCTCTTGGCAAAACCCTGAGCTGGGATCATCCAGCTGCTACCCTTCGCTGTGCCTCACCCTTGGGGCTGCCTGGCTGGCACTGCCCATGATTCCCTTTAGACTCCATCCTCCTTAAACCTCTGACTCACTCCCAGCCCAGGATAACACCCCCAATTTCAGAGAAATGTGCCATCAGGTAGCAATTCCTTCAACTTTCTATCACCACATCTATAGACTTACCTATACTGAGCATACCCTTTTCTTTTCCTCCTGTTAGAATGGAAGGGGTGACCTTCTGTCCAAAGTTAATCCCCTCCTTGTGTTCTAGATGTTTCCACCACCACACACACACACACACACACACACACACACACACACACACTTAGGGATCTCACTCCAGCCATCCCATCCTCTCTGTACTTCCTCTTTGCCGTCTCTTCCCATGGAGTGCCTCCACATCTTGGCTTTGACCCCAGCCCTCCACCTTCTCTCCTCCTGTTCTCTCCTCTGCTTCTCACCTCCCACTCTTCCCGTCGCACCCAACCTGGCTCTTCCTATCATGCCACCGACACAGCTCTGTTCCAGGTCACTAGTGACCTCCTTGTTATGAAATCCAGTGTATGCTTTGTGGTCCTTGTCGTGCGGTTGAAATTGGGGTACTGCCTGCTGGATGTTAGAAATACTGGTATGGTTTTGGAGTAGACTGGGGGCCCCAGCAATACCCAGTCCTGGCCCAGAACTCTCATTTTTTCTCCATGCATCTCTAATGAAGGTGTATGCAAAAGAAACAAGGGGGAACCAGCCAACAGAATGTGTAATGGTTAACTGTGGCTTGAGCCCCAGGGGAGCATTCTGGTAAGCTCCTCATAGAACACTCATGCTTCCTAAACCAGTAAGAGGAAGTAGCTCAGACTAAAGGCAATCGTGAGACCTGCTCAGCTTACCTCTCACCCTGTTGTTCATAGGTCCTACCACTGTGATAGAAAGGCTGACCCAACACACCACCATCTCCAGGGAAGAAATACTCAAAGATTGAGTGCATGTGCCACCATGCTTGGCTCCAGGCTGGCCTAGGCTGGGAAGGACAGGAACGCATCCAGGGAGAAAGAGCAGATTTGGCTCTGCTCACCACCTAATGGCTAGAAGAGCCAGAAGAGAGACCCACACCCCTGTACACCAACCTCCTAATGATGCCCATTGACTCCACTCCCTCTCACTAGCAGATGGAGCTCCATCAGAATCTCGAAACTGAGCACAAAGATTAGCATTCCTCTTCCTTGGGAAGAAGCCAAGACATGCTGGGGAGAATGAAGAGGGATCTTGGAATCCCTCCCAGGAAGCCAACATGGTTCTTGAAATGATCTTTTCTCTGGACAGCCCGCTCCTCTGGTTTCCTCCTGCCTCCTTGACCAAACTTGCTCAAGTCTCTGCCAACCCCCTGACTCACAGGTTGAGTGCATCAAGAATCGCCCAGGGTACTTGACAAAATCAGATTCCTGGCTCCCTCAGAGCTACTGAATCTGAATCACTGGAGATAGAGACTGGGGCTGTATTTTCACCCAAGCTCCCCGGGGGATTCTGGTCCAGGGGCTTACTCTGAAGAACGTTGCCTTCAGGGCTCCTGACCCTGAAGGTTCCATCCTAACTCCTTACTTCAAATCTGAGGCCCCTGATCACAAGCCCCCGGAGCAGATTTGGCCCTTGAACATGTTCTCTTTGGCCCACATTACTTTTTTTTTTTTTTTTTTTTTTTTTTTTTTTTTTTGCGGTACGCGGGCCTCTCACTGCTGTGGCCTCTCCCGTTGCGGAGCACAGGCTCCGGACGCGCAGGCTCAGCGGCCATGGCTCACGGGCCCAGCCGCTCTGCGGCATGCGGGATCCTCCCGGACCGGGGCACGAACCCATGTCCCCTGCATCGGCAGGCGGACTCTCAACCACTGCGCCACCAGGGAAGCCCCCACATTACTTTTTTTAATTGAATCAGTTGAGAACACTTTAAAGTTGAGACATGTTATGTAACCATCTAAGAGAACTCAGAAGGTAAGGCAGCAAGTCACTTTCCCATGTGTTGGGCATCAGTGAGAACCAAGGAGGGCTGCCCATGGGACTGGGTGCTCAGGAAGGGATCAGGCTCAGGCCACGGTGCCCCCTGTCACCGCCCAGCCAGGCCCCTCTGGAGTCTGACGCAGGAGCTGGAGAGGAGGAGCAGGGCTGCCACAGCTTCACGTTTCCTCTCTGTGCTGATGACTGCAGGCCTCTGACTCAAGCCTGCATCCATCTCAGAGCTCTACTAGACCCCTTCACTTGGGCATCCCATAAGCGCCCAGAGCTCAGCCTATCCAAAATGAAATTCCCCGCCTCCCCGTGCCACAATCCCTTCCTCCTCCCCCGTCCTAGTCTTTACCACCTCACTGGATGGCATCCCATCCACCAGCTGGTCAAGCCAAGAACCTGGGAGTCATCTTCCCTCTTCTGCTCCCTCACTGGCCCTCACTTAGTTTTTAATCAGTCGCTAAATCCTATTGATTCTATGTCCAGAGGATCAATAGCATTTATCAACTTCCCTCCTCCGCTGCCTCTTCTCTTATCTGGGCCACCACCATCTCAGCTGGACGGCAGCAGTGGCCTTCCAACCGGCTGTCAGCTCCCACCCTTGCCCTCCCCCCAAATCCATTCTCCATACAGCAGCCCAAACAGCCTTTTAAAATGCAAGTATTACCACGTCGTTCTCTGTCTCAGCCTGCAGTAACTCTATTGTTCTTGGTGCAACGTCCAGACCCCTGAACCTGACCCAGTGACTTTCTGTAACCTGTGTCTGCTTTGTCTCCACCCTTCTGCACCCCATGTTCATGAAGGCCTATCAGGCCCTTGGGGCGCCTGGCTCTCACCTCCTGGTCTTTGTCCAGCACATTCCCTCTGCTGGGAGGTTCTCCCTCTCCACCTGGTGAATTCCTTCCTGTCCTTCAGGAGTGGCTGTGGCCTGGCCTCCAGGAAGTGCCTGTCCGAGGTCCTAGGACCGGCGCTGGTGTACTTCCTGGGTGCTCCCACAGTGCCAGGGAGCCAGAAAAAACCAGGAGCGCCGTTAAGTGAGAATTTCAGGCAACAGTGAAGTATGTCTCATGCAATATTGTAATTTCTGAGGCCACTGTGACAGCGCTTATATTTCCCTCCCATTTCTCACTGCCATCTTTTCTCACCTGTTTGCCTGTCAAGACTGCAGACTCCACAAGGGTGGGAACTCCTCCAGGCTTGTGGACTACTGTATTCTCAGTCCCCAGGCTTCTACTAGGGTCTGGGGGGCTGGCAGGAAACATAAACAAATGATTAAATAGGGTCGTTTCAGACACCAGTAAGTTCTTTAAAGAAACTTAGGAAGTCAATGTGTTAAGAAGGGGCTGGGCCTGCAGCTTTGGCTCATGTGCTCAGGCTTGGCCTCTGAACAGGGATGGATGCAGGATTTGATCCAAATTCCACAGATCCCAAAGCGCACAGTGGTTTCCCTCCACCATGCTGTCTCCCTGCTCCCTGGAGCACAGGGGCATTGGCAGGGGACAGGGGGTTCATTTAGGATGACTCTCGGGGGCTACCCCACCCAGATAATCTCTCAAAGCATACAGCTGCCGGCTCCTTGGAGACTTTTAGTCCTCTTGGTGCCCTTGGGTCCCCTGGCAACCCTTTGAACCAGGCTCCCTGAGAAGCCCAGTGGATGCAATGGGAGGTGGAGGTCCAGGAAGGGCTCCACCTCCTGGGTTCCAGGCTACAGCACTCTGCTTGACACCTCCAGTCGGAGCCCTGGGGGTCTGAGCTTAAAACCCTACCTCCCCACCAGACTCGGCCTTTTCCTCAGGCGCTCCTCATTAGCCAAGCTGAAGACAGCTGAGAGTTTGGTTACAAGGAATTCTCACAGCCTGGTGGCTGCTTATCCACAGCAGCTCAGGACCAGAGCTGGGCTGGGCCCGGCCTCCAGTGCCCAGGGTGCCCAGATGTGTGCCCACATGCCATGGGCATCTCTGTCCAGCAGGCTAAAGCCTACATTTGTTTGATTATCTCTGCCTCTTCTCCCCTGCATTAAGACAGCTGATCAAACTGAAAGCTCCAGGCGCTTATAGCCTGCCAGCGGCTTGAGGCTGCTTCATTTCATATTCAGTCAGGAGAAGATGAGCAGCCCCACCTGCTCCATGGAGAACTGTCACTGAACACCACCCACCTCGTACCTTCCCAAACCTCCAGCCCATGTTGTACACGAGGGAACCATGACATGTCAGAACTGGAAGGGGCCTCAGAAGAGCAGCGTCACCTGCAGCCTCCACTTGTCCAGAAACTGAGTCCAAGGAGAGACAGGAACACAGGTGGTCCGTGGCAGAGCTGGACCCCGCATTCCCGGCCCACAGCACGGCCCTGCAGGCCACTTCTGGGTGTACGGTGAGGGGATTTCATGCTCCTCCAGGGACTTGAGCTTCCTGTGAAGGGAGGCAGAGCCTCAGCTGTCCACACTGTGATTTCAGGTGCAGACTTACAAGAAGATTGGAGAATCGGGGGAGATGGACCCTCCCAGACCCTGGAAAAGATGTCAGGGACAGTGCCTGTACCCGGAAGCTTGGAGGACACAAACGGGGGGTCTGTGCCAGGCAGCCCTGGGAAGGCTGAGGGCGACAGGAGGAGGAGGCCTGCTGTGGGGTTCCAGTGGCCCCTCTGACCGCAGAAGCCCCGAGGTGGTACAGCTTAACCCAGGCCTGTGAGGGTTTCCCAGAGTTCCTACAGGTATTAACCCAAGAATGGAGTTTGTGGGCTTCTTCCGGAAGTCCCAGCTCCCGGCATCAGCCCTTCTCCCCTCATTGGAGAAGCACAGCCTGGGATGCAGCCTGCAAATGTGGGATCCCAGGGCTCGCCGAGCCTCCTGTCAGGAATCTCGATTCAGAGCCAGGCAAGTTGGCTTCCCTGGTATATTTGGAAAAGTCAGACTCCGGTTGCTCCCTGTTCCCTTACAAAGTGTGAACTGCACCCATCACATGGAAATGTGATTCACTTCTCAGCAACCAGGCTGGGCTGCTTCCCACCGCCTCCAAACAACCCTCCCCCTCTGCCCCGCTCAGCCCTCCTGCGCCCATAGCTTCGTGTTCTCCGCCTGGAGCTGAGGGCTCCGGCAACGCTGTGGCCGCGGAGAACAGGTGGGAGGCACCTCCAGGGTCAAAGGCAGAATGGCTCTTTTGCATCTTTTTGGCAATGCATTGGTCTCATTTAGTCTGATTCCCTTCTAGAAAATCTGGATACTTCTTCCTCACAGTCTCATAGCCCTCAATTCTCGATCCCCCCAGCCCACACTGCTCCTCCTGCGGTCTGAAGCCTTGGAAAGGCTCACAGTTTGGTGGTGAGATCCTCATGGAAACAAGTGCAGCAAAGCTGAGGTTGCACCCCTGCAGTCTGTGAGCTGAACATGGCTTTTTTTTTCCTTTTCTAAAATGATATGCTGAACTGTTTTGGTTACTAACATTTTTAAATTAAGAGGGTTCACATTTTTAAAAATTAATTTCCTGCTTCTCTTGAAAAAATGCCCTGGAGTTCTGGCAACCCTGGGCCCCAGTCCTACAGGGCACATGGCAGGGTCAGGGTGGAGGCTCTCCCTCTGGATGGGCAGGTTCTCCAGGCTACCCCACCAGGCCGTGCATTCATTTGTGTTTTGGATGTGTAGCTCAAGCATCTAGGGTCTCTCTCCTACTATACCCGGATGTACCTGCATATAGCAGGTGTAAAGCAGCTGTATAGCCCCTGCTGTAGGGGACACAAAGAAGATGTCATTTCTCCCTCTCCTCTTTAATTTCTCATTCTTTTGATCCTCAGTCCCCCTAGTTTATCTCAGTTTTTCTCTCCACCGCTCTCTAGTGCCCTATATTATTGGTTTGTGTGGTTCTATTTTTGCCCAGAACCAACCTCCCCAACCTCTGTCTGCCTGGTTACTTGGAGACAGAGCAACACGGAGCTTCAGAGTCAGGCCTGAGTTTGATTCCTGCTCCACTTTCTGCCCTCGCCACTTCCCCGAGCCTCTTCGACATATAAGATAGGGACAAAATAATACCTAGTTTACAGGGTTTCTGGGAGGATTAAAGGTGCCCCTTCCCTGCTCGTTAAATGGCTGAAGGTACTTGAGTCTGCTTCAGTGGAGGGCAGAGCAGAGGCTGTGGCCGCCTTGCCAGGCACTGCAGGAACCTCAGCCTCTTCCTCACCTCGTGGTCCCAGGAAGTAAGTAGTCCAAGTGCACAGGCTGCTCTCCAGGGGCCCCAGAGGTGGCAGTGCCTCTGGCCCTTGAGGGCAAGAACTCCCTTAAATGACGGGTCTCATCTGGTTGGAGGACATTGTTCAGGCCCAGGCTGGGCTCCATCCGAGGAAGCCAGGCCAGTAGGACAAGCCAGGGCCTCAGACCATGTGTTCCCCTCCTTCCTCTGAATGACAAGCTCCAATGCCTGCCCAGACCCCGTATCTGCCCGGGGTCTTCCAGCTGGAGCCCAGTCATGGGCTGAAGGAAACCATCAGTGGAGGCGTGACCAAGGCCAGGGGTGAAGGTAACCGCCTCTCCTCCTACTGGGAGGCGCCAGCTTGGTGAAAGTACACTGGACTCTGTAAAGGACCACATCGCAGAGTCCCTGCTGTGTCACTCTCTCCCTCCCTGCCATGGGTCCCAGTGTCCTCCTCTGAACAATGAGGGGGTGAGTTCTGGGAACTCTCAGGCAGCCCCTGACACCATGTGATTTAGTCAAGCACAGGGGAGGGACCATATGTTGGAGAGGTGCTCGGGTGATATCAGATCCACAGGTGCAGGAGTAAAAGCTGACAATATGGAATAAATGTAAATCAAGGCAGCTGATCTGAGGCTTTAGGGTGAGAGAAAAAGGCCTGGAGCAGAAGGGGTTTGGTCCACGCTCAGCACCCCCAAGTCTCCCCAGGATGTCTCCTACCCTCAGGCAGCATTACCTCAGGGTAGGTTTCTTTTGGTATTTCTTTGATGACAATGTTGCCAGGGGACCCAGGAATATGAAAACCCAGAGGCACTTCCTCCAAATGCAGAGTGACTCACCCATGTGCTGGCCCCTAATGCAAGGGCGACCCATGGAGAATAACAGTAGCTAATATTTAACACGTACAATGTGCCAGGCACTGTTCATATTTTTTCATGTATATTAACTTGTGTATTTCTCCCAACAGTTCTACGAAGTCAATACTGCTGGACTCCCATTTTACAGATGATGAAACTGAGGCACAGAAAGGTTAAGTAACTGGGCCATGGTGACCTGGCAGGTGAGTGGCAGAGCCTGCACATAAAGCCAGAGGGTGTTCCAGAACCCGCACGCTCCGTGACTACACTAATTATATCGCTTTTACTGTTGCCCCAGGGCCACAGGGTGCTCTGTGCTGTGCCCCCAGCCTCATCCCCTTCCACCTCATCAACACTGATTCAGGACTTGGGGGCGGGGCCCAGGGACGTGGTTTTCACAAGCGCCCGGCTGATTCTGATGCGCACTCAGGTTTGAGAAGCATGCACCAGGGGACAGGTGGGGAAGCTAATGCAGACAGTGAGACCACCCAGGGCGCAAATTGGTTAATGTAGAAATTGGAAGCATGTCTGTGCATCAGAGGGAAAGGCTGGAAGACCCTCCCTGTGGCTCCCTCTGTGGGATGGGGTCCTCTTCCCTCTCCACCTGGTTAATTCTCACCTTTCTCTCAAATATCACTCCTCAAGGAAGACCCACCCCAGTAACCCCTGGGTCCCAGCTCCCTGCGGTCGTTCTTGTTGTTCTGTATTTCTTTCTTGGAGCCCTAGTATGGGTGGCACTAAATGACTGCCGTTTGTAGGTCAAGTTCTGTGCTGCCCTCTAGAACGTAGGCTCCGAGAGGGCAGGGATTTTTGCCTTGTTCACGGCTGCATCCCCAGAACTCGCACTGGGTTTGGCACGTAGTAGGCACTCCTGGATGTTTGTTGAATGTGTGACTCAGGTTGCAAAGCTGGGAGACGTAAGTTCAGGTAGAAGGAAAGAAATGTAGAAGAGGGACTGTGCCTTCTGGTCTGCAGGGCCTTTCCCCATCCAGGAATTGCTGAGCCCATGTAGGAATTTCACAGGGCAGTGGAATCTTCCTGCCATGGAATCAGCTCACCTACCTCCTTGCATCTAAGCCCTTCTGCTGTTCTTCTCAAAGATCCCTGCAAATGAAAGTTCCTCAGCTCTCCTTCCATGTTATTCCTTCCATGCTCTTTGCTATTAGGGAAGTTCTCCTTTGAGTCTGACTCCTGTGTTTCCTATGCCATTTGTACCACCCTTTCCCTCCTCTTGAACACAGACTCTAACGTTACCAGAACTAGATAGGACCTTAGAGATGACCAAAGAAAGTAGCTTTCAAGTCTTTTTTTTTTTTTTCCCTAAGCAGGAAAAGCTCTTTTCCAAAAAAATCAGAATCTGAGTCCTAAAATGTGAGGCCGGCAAAAGGGGAGAAGCTCTGGTTTTTTAGGGGGTGGAACCCCTCCCAGGGCACCCCCAGGAGCTCCAAGGTACCCAACTTGAAAACCAGTGATAGATCTAAGCCTCACACTTTATGGATGAGAAAATCCAGAGACGGGAAGTGATCTGCCTCAGACAGGATCACAATCCAAGTCTTTCCTGCTTGAAGTTCATAGCCAGCGTTGTTGGACCTTGGTGAAAAGGGCAACATTTGGCTTGCTCTGCAGTTGTACTTTTTTTAAAAAAATAAATTTATTTATCTTATTTATTTGCTTTTGGCAGCGTTGGGTCTTCATTGCTCCACGCGGGCTTTCTCTAGTTGTGGTGAGTGGGGGCTACTGTTCATTGCGGTGCGCGGGCTTTTCATTGTGGTGGCTTCTCTTGTTGCAGAGTATGGACTCTAGGCGCACGGGCTTCAGTAGCTGTGGCACATGGGCTCGGTAGTTGTGGCTCACAGGCTTAATTGCTCCATGGCATGTGGGATCTTCCCGGACAGGGGCTCACACCCGTGTCCCCTGCATTAGCAGGCGTATTCTTAACCACTGCGCCACCAGGGAAGTTCCTGTACTTTTTAAAAAGTATGTTCTGGTATCATTTTGGGGACTACGTGTTTTGTGTTTTCTTTATGGTATCTGGTTCTTCACTATGCTAAAAAACTCAATGACAAATTGGGAAAGTTATACAAACATGTTTCCCAAATCTCCAAATCTTTGAACAAAGATGGTCATCACATTTTCTCAAACATTTCCACATAGGGCTGCAGAGTAAGGCCCATCTTTTTTTATATTATTTACTTATTTATTTCTTTTGGAGTATATTTTGTACACAAACCATGGGATCGCAAGAAAGATCAATTGGAATGAGAAATGGTGGCATCCTTGGTGCTGGGAACTCATTAAGCCTTTCAGCCCCAGGGACTTGGGGATTTTCATGGAACCAATTTCCTTCTTGGGATTGTTAACATAATCCCATAATTGGAGGATTGAGGGACCTATTAGCTGCCAGCCCAGTGCTCTAAGGGAGCACATTCCCAAGGACCAGAAGAAAGGTCTAGGCGTCTTCATGGATTTCCCATGAACCACAGGCTCTCTGCCCACACCCTCATCCCGCCCTCCACCTTCAGCCGGCTCCCAGACCCCAGCGCAGGGGAATGTGAGGTGTCTCAGGAGAGTGGGGTCAACAGGGGCTGGACTGCAACAGTACTCACTAGTCATTTATCCTCCACGTGCCACCCTTAGAACATTAGTCATGAGCATCACGCTTCAGGTGCCATTTATGAAGCTTCTAGTACATTCCAGACACTGCTAATTCACCTAATCCTGACGACAAGGACTGACAATATTGTTATCTCCATTTTGCAAACAAGAACACTGATTTTTACTTTTTTTTTTTTGGCGGTACGCGGGCCTCTCACTGCTGTGGCCTCTCCCGTTGCGGAGCACAGGCTCCGGACGCGCAGGCTCAGCGGCCATGGCTTACGGGCGCAGCCACTCCACAGCATGTGGGATCGTCCCGCACCGGGGCACGAACCCGTGTCCCCTGCATCGGCAGGCGGACTCTCAACCACTGTGCCACCAGGGAAGCCCCAAGAACACTGATTTTTAAGAGGAGCTTGAACTGAGCCGAATCTTATTTCATTCAATATTTGCACACATTATTTCCTCTAATACTAATATTATCTCTTTTTGAATGTTCACTACATTCTAAGAGCTTTACATGTATAAACGTGTTTAATCATTGTGACAACCCTATGAAATTGGGTACTATTATCATCCTCATTTTATATATGAGGAAACTGAGGCACAGAATGGTTAAGTTCCTCGGCTCCCAGACTCATCATGAGTTCTAGGCAGTCTCAGTTCACTTCAGGCATTGATGTGGTCCTTCCACGACTCAGGGGAAACAGTACCAGGAGTGGTTAAGAGTGGGGACTTTGGAGTCAGACACACCTGGGTCCCAATTCCAGCTCTCTCTGCATGAGTGCAGGCAAATGGGTTAGCCAGCTATTGCTACATAACAGATCCCCCCGGGATCTGTTTAAGTTCGGCTGCTTAAAACCACAAACATTTACTATCTCATGGTTCTGTGGGTCAGGGACGTGAGAGCAGCTTCCTGCATGGTTCTGGTTTGGGGTCTCTTATGAGGCTGCAGTCAAGACGTCATCTGAGGCTGCAGTCATCTTCAGGCTCACCTGGGGGAGGAGCAGCTTCCAAGTGTACTCACAGGGACCCCTCCACTAGGCTGCCTCACCACCAGGCAGCTGGCTTCCCCCAGGGCGAGTGATCCCAGAAAATGAGAGTGTGCCCAAGATGGAAGCCACGGCCTTCTAATAACTCAGTCTCAGAAGCAACGTTCATTACTTCTACCCTATTCTAGTCATTAGAAGTGAGGCGGTAAGTCCAGCCTGCGCTCAAACTGTGGGAGCTTACACAAGGAGAGTGAACGTGAGGGGGAGGGGAAGACTGGGCCAGCTTAGAGGGCCTGCCATGCAAGTCACTCAACTTCTGAGCCTGGGTTCCCTCATCTGTAAAACGGAAATCAGAGTACCTGTCTCAAAGAGTTCTTTTAAGTCCTCAATGAGATAATGCCTATAAAGAGATTAGAAACAGTGCCAGCAAACAGTGAGTGCTCGACAAATGTTAGGTGCTGTCACCACCAAGCCTGTTAGCTACTTGCGGGCAGGGACACCGCCATCTTTTTCTATCACATCTGACCCTACAGTTCCATGCCTAGCTCAGCACCCAGCACTTCCTTTCACCGCAGAGACGCCAGGCACTGACATCTCCAGTGCGGGAGGGGGGAAGGAGGAGGAGCTCGCCCTCCAGGCCACTCCCGAGGCCTGTGGGAGGGGCCTCCCCAGGGCATCAGGAACTTCCTCTAAGAGCCAGTCAGGGTGTGAGGGTTGAGAGGATCCAGGGCCTCTGGCTGCTGCTGGCCTCAGCCTACTCTACCCAGACCTGGTCACAGGGGACTAGTCATGGGTGCAAATCTGCCAGCCCTGCTCCTGTAGGCCCTGGCTTGACACAGCTCCCAAACACTGCCCAGACGCTCCCAGGAGAGGCTGGCACAAGGGCAAGGACAAGTTCTGGAATGCTAGACCACCCTCCTGTGGTGACAGTAAGCACCGGTGGCTCCCTGGGGCTTGTCATCAAGGAACAGCGTGTTGCCCTCTAGGGTGTTTGGCAATGGTGGCAGCTGCTGGCATTTCCTGCAGAGGGGAAATGGGGCAGAGGGGAGGGGACGGAGGGGAGGGGACAGGGAGACAGCCAAATCTTTGGCAAAGAACCACCTACCCAGCCAGGCTGCAGACCAGGAGAAGAGACCAAGCATACTGGAGAAGCAATGGGCTTCTGAAGGGGAAAGGCACAAGCTGTAGGGTTGTGGGTTTGACTCATGGCTCAACCGCTTGTCCACTGGATGGCTTTGGACAAGCTGCGTAATTACTCTTCATTTCTGGTGCCTCATCCACAAAATGACCTTTCGCCTCGCCCAGAGATAGTGAGAATCAGCAGTGTGACCTGCAGTGCCTGGCTCACGATAGGTGTTCCGTAAATGGAACCATCACTATTATCAGGGTGGGGGGTGGGAAGGTGCTTAGGGAAAGATTGAAAGCTAAGTTGTCTGTTTCATTTTGTAAATTTAATTGACGTATATATATATACATTAAAAGGTGCATGTATCATGTGTGCAGCAAGACAGAAATTCCCAGTGTGTAACCAGCATCCCGGTCAAGAAAAAAACCATGACCAACACCCCAGAAACCTGCTTGGTGTTCCCTACCAGTTCCTATCTACCTGCAAGGAGACCCACTATGCTAACTCCCAAGACCCTGCTTCTGCACTTTGTTTAATTGGAAACACATGGAATGCACTCTTTTGTGTCTGTCTTTTTTGGCTTAATATCCACTGATGCAGCTGCATGCAATTGTGGTTTGTTGGTTCTCATTGCTCTGTCGTGTTTCATTATGTGAATATACTCCAGCTTATTTATTAATTCTCCTGTCGATGGACATTTGGGCTGTCTTCAGTTTTGGGCTCTTAAGAATAGTGGTGCCATGAACATTCTCATGCCTGTTTTTATTTGATGGAATTAGGGTGGAATTAGTGGGTCAGAAGTCATCTGTACTTATAGCTTTAGTAGGTACCGCCACACAATTTTCCAAAGTGTTTGTACCAGCTTGCGCTCCCACCAGCAGTGAACGGGAGCTCTCCTTGCTCTGCATACTTGCGCTCACTTGGTGTTGTCACTCTTTTTCTTTTCAGTCATGCTACGGGGTGTGCGGTAGGGATTTTTTTTTTTTTTTTTTTTGCGGTACGCGGGCCTCTCACTGTTGTGGCCTCTCCCGTTGCGGAGCACAGGCTCCAGACGCGCAGGCTCAGCGGCCATGGCTCACGGGCCCAGCCACTCCACAGCATGTGGGATCTTCCCGGACCGGGGCTCGAACCCGTGTCCCCTGCATCGGCAGGCGGACTCTCAACCACTGCGCCACCAGAGAAGCCCTACAGTAATGATTTTAATCGTGATTTTAATTCATATCCTCTTGGTGATTCATGAGAAGGAGCACCTCTTCCTATGTTTATTAGATAACGTATCTAAGTAGTTTAATTTCTGTCCTTGATGGGGACGCTCTAGAGCACTGATCCCACCCCCACCCCCACCCCGTGCCCACTGGAAATTTTGGATTTCACACCTGAGTAAAATGTGGGAGTTGAGCAACAGAATTGCAGACTGGCTGAAGCAGCTCCATCCTTTGTGCAGCAGGCCTTACAGCTCCAGGTGCACACGTGACCCACCCTCTGCCAGGCAGATGCGCTGGCCTGAGATTGAGAAGGCAGTGCGCCGCCAACCGCGTGCTTCTGCGCTGCTGCTGTTTCTCCTGACTAGCGGGGAGACAAAAACATCTGGTTTTCCCGGGGGTGGCGGTAGCAGAGATTCCAGGCCCAGGCTCTAGTTTGATGTGTCACGGGGCCAACATGTGGCATCCCTTTTGCTGATGTGGATCATGTGGATCACTGCCGGGGGTGATGTGGTCCTGGAGCCGGCAGACGGCTCCCTGATTCCCCAGAGTCCTGATCATGGCAGAGATGGCAGAGCTCCTGGCAGGCCGATTCTTCTGGGTGTTTCTCCGAGAAGCCCAGCCTACCTCAGCTCCACCAGCCCTTCCAACGATCTTGTAAAGTCCTAAATCCCTGTATTAAATTATTTCCTTCTTAAAATAGCTAGAGTGACTGCTATACCTGCAATTAAACCCCAACTTATATATTGCGGTACACTGATATCACTGCTTCATGGAAGAAAAGATATTTTAAGACCAGAAAATAAGAAGAACATAATCCTAAAATAAAAGGACAGTTTTCTTAAATTTCATTAAATCAATCCCATGAAAAGCTCATTTTCCTTTTCTCATTTTGCCAATGGAAATTTCAGCACTGGTGGGCTCTAAAGGAAGAAGTGAGTTTAGAAGAGGAATTAAAAGGGAAAACATAAAGAGTGGCCCCTGAAAGGGGCACAAGGAAGCTGAGAACTGTTGGGCTGCTGTTTATTGACTACTTAACCATAGTGCCAGGGGTAATGTGACCCTGGTCCCAGCAGTATCCTGAACTCATTTAAAATGCCACGAGTAATACTGTTTTGTTTGTTTGTTTTTTAAATTTATTTATTTATTTGTTTTTTATTTTTGGCTGTGTTGGGTCTTTGTTGCTATGAGCGGGCTTTCTCTAGTTGCGGCGCGCAGGGGCTACTCTTCGTTGCGGTGTGCGGGCTTCTCCTTGCGGTGGCTTCTCTTGTTGCGGAGCACGGGCTCTAGGCACGCGGTCTTCAGTAGTTGTGGCTCGCTGGCTCTAGAGCACAGGTTCAGTAGGTGTGGCACACGGGCTTAGTGGCTCCGCAGCATGTGGGATCTTCCCTGACCAGGGATCAAACCCGTGTCCCCTGCATTGGCAGGCGGATTCTTAACCACTGCGCCACGAGGGAAGCCCTAGTAATACTGTTTTTATGGGTTCTTTCACCCTGCCCCAGAGTTGAGGGTCAGGGGAGAGCTTTTGATGATGGGGAGTCATGGGCATGAGGCACTGTAGCTGTGTCTCAGGATATAATTTGAGTGATCATTAGTAATATTGGGGTAGTTATTTGGTATGATAAGTGATAATAAGAGGATGCAGGGGAAACAACTCCTAAAAGGAGAGAGAGGAGCTGGAGCGAGGAGCCATCCAAGAGGACCCAGCGAGGCAGCCCAGGTGGTGATGAGGTTTGCTGTGTATTTGAGATCCAGGAGGGTCTGTCTGCCATCCTTGCTCTGTGCAGCTACAGCTGCTCCATGGCTGCAAAGGCCTCAGTGCTGAAGCCTGGCTGGAGAAGGAAGTCTCCAGGCTAAAAACTGGGCGCGGGCTCTGGTGACAGTGGCCTCAGCTGGGGATGGGGCGAGGGGTAATTCTTGATGCTGTCAGCAGAGTCTGGCTGGTAGGGACAAGGAGAGGGGCAGATGCTACCGTGAGGAGCTCTAGAGATGGAAGCGCCTGCATCATCTTTTGGCCCAGTGATGTGCGGTGACGCTTCCCTTCTCTTTCTCTCCTTTTTCCTCTCTAATGGTTTATAATGGAAAATTTCAAATATTCACAAAAGTAGAGAGTATAGTCCAATGACCCCCATGGACCCATCACCCAATGACAGCAATCATCAACTCATCAGCCTAGTGATTTTTTAAGCAGTTAAGCCTCTGATTCTCTGCTTGCCTGTGTATGTGTAGCTGAATGAAACTATGAAATATTTCTTATGTTTTTCCCTATCCCTTTCTCCCATTCAATCAGATGTTAGGAGAGCTAACAGTGCTCAGGAGGACTTAAAGGGTTTGCAAGGGAAGTAAGAGAGGCAGAAGGAATCTGCATTCAGTAAGGGGGGGGGGCACCCTAAGTGTTTTCAAATCGAGTTTCCTGAAGCCCGAGGCTGCAAACAAATACCACAAAACCCTGAGTGGCTTAAACACCAGAAACGTATTGTCACCGTGCTGGAGGCTGGAAGTCTGAGATCAAGCTGTCAGCAGTACTGGTTCCTTCTGAGGCCTGTGCGGGAACTCTTCATTCCAGGCCTCTCTCCTTGGCTTGTAGATGGTCGTCATCTCTGTCTCGTCACATCATCTTCCCTCCATGCCTACCTGTGTCCAGATTTCCTCTTCTTATAAGGACAGCAGTCATATTGGATTATAGACTTATTATAACTTAATCACCTCTTTAAAGGCCTTTTCTCCAAATCCGGTCACATTCTGAGTTATTGGAGGTCAGGACTCCAACATATCTTTTTGGGGGGAACACAGTTCAACCCATGACGGGGACTCACTGGCATTGACTGAATGAATGTCTTAAAGAAACACAAAAGGGAATCCCCCCAGGCTAGGGAGAGTTTTCCCAGGGTGAAGGGTGGGCTAGAGAAAGGGGTCTGTGGGATGAGGAAGAGTAAGGCAGAGGGGACATTGGTCAGCTTCCAAAAGGCACCCATGTCCCAGGAGTGGCACAGAATCAGCAGAGACAGCTGGACTCACAGAGACCACTGGGCAGAGACACGGCTTTTTAGTGGACAGCCGTGTCCTGGAAGTGAGGCACAATCTGAGAGGAGAAATCCAAGAATATTTGGGGTGAATATTTCATCCAGCTTCTGGGAATAGGTCATGGGAGTCAGAAATTAATTTAGAAATTCAGAAACTAGAGGAATTGATATTTTCTGTGCCTTCTGAGTTTGTCAACTGAGAGCTATATCTGCCAAACATAAAACATGAAAGCAGGACTGTTCTAGGTGGAGCTCACCCCTAACCCTGGCTCTCCTTGCAGTGTCCCAAGGCAATCCAAGGGCTCCTAGGGCTGCAGAAAACTCAATTTGAAAACACTTAGGGTGCCCCCTCCCCTTATTGAACACACAGGACACAGAGGCTCAGAAGAAGAAAAGACCTGCCCATGGGCAGGTACAAGGCAGGTTAGCAGCAGAACCCAGGGCTCCTGATTTCTACCAGGACACTTTCCTCAGGTTCTTCAAAGATTTCCAGGGAGGCTGATGCTGTATCTTCTATCCATATCCAGGTGCTATCTGGTGAGGTGTCTCCCTGCACGGCAGATGGCTGGGTCCCTGAGCCACCCTGCAGTCGGCCGGAATCTCTTCTTGTGAACTTGTCAAGTTTTTGTTGTTGTTTCGTTTTAGCCATTCTTATAGATGTGCAGTGTCCTGTGTTCTTTTGACATGTCCTCATTAATCTTTGAGGGCTTCTTTGCTTTCTAGCCCAACAAGGTGTTCCAGGTTTACCTTGTTCTTTCCCTACCCCAGGGAATTATCCCTGGAATAAGCCATTGATTCCCGGTTCTCTATCCCTGGAGTTTTTCTAGAAATTTCACAAGACGAGGGTTTGGGAAATTATTATGTGTTGTGGGGGGCAGGAAACACCATTAAAAAGGTACTTCTATATGTAGATTTAATTATTCTACAATCAAATCATTCCCCACATACTGAGGTAATTCCCATATTCAGAAATGACTGAGACCTTCCTCCTTGAACTTGTCCCCAGCAACTTTTAACACATTCCTTTCTGCTTCAGTTAATTATGAATTCAGTTCTCTGTAATTAACCTTCATGGATAGACTGATTGATACCAGGATGGTGGCCAGCAACAGACTCTCAAAGAAATGAGAATCTGAGGTTGGATATCTGACCTAGTTGGATCCAAAGGCAACAATGATCCTATTAACATGAGGAGATAGAATTCTGGTAGTCCATAGCACGCCATGGCAGTACAGTTATCACCTGTGGTCACCTAGGAGGAAGGTAAGGCTTTGGAGGACAGGGTTGCTGATGAGATAAATCATTATAGTGAGAATAAGGAATATAAAACCTGGGGAGGGGGCCAGCTGCTTCAAACTGCACAGTGTTTAAAGAAAGAAATAACAAGCTCAGGGTTTTTTTCTTCCTTTTAAAAATTAGCTTTATATATAATGTTACATGTCAATTTTACCTCAATTTAAAAAGTAGCTTTACTGTCTGCATGTATTTAAAGTGTACAATTTGATGTTTTGACATATATATGTACACACACACACACACACACTCCTACCTGAGAAACCATCACCGCAATCAAGACAATGAACGTCAATTTCCACCCCCCCCACACACACCCCTGGCCCAAGTTTCCCTTTCAGTCAATCTCTCCTGCCCTTCTTTGCCTCCCTGCCATTCCCAGGCAACCCCTGAGCTGCTTTCTATCACTATAGATTAGTTTGCATTTTCTAGAATTTTTTATAAATGGAATCATACAGTATATACTCTCTTTTGTTGGGCTTCTTCCAGTCAGGATAATTATTATAATCATTTTGAGGGTTATACATGTTGTTGAATGTATCGATAGTTCACCCCTTTTCATTGCTGAGTAGTATTCCATTACATGGGTATATACCAAACGTGTTTGTCTAATCACTTGTTAATGGATATTTGCGTTGTTTTTAGTTATGAATAAAGTTGCTATGAATATTAGTGTACAGGTCTTTGTGTGAACATATTCCTATATGCTTTCATTTTTCTTGGGTAAATACCTAGCAGTGAAATTGATGGAACATGTGGTACGTGAATGCTTAACTTTAAAAGAAACTGTCACGCTATTTCACAGGGGTCGCACCATTTTACATTTCTACCAGCAGCATATGAGAGTTCCAGTTGCTCCATATCCTGTCCAACACTTGGTATGATCACTCTTTAATTTTAGCTATTCTTATGGCTTGTGGTGGTATCTCACTGTGATTTTTAATTTGCTTTTCCCTGATGGCTAATGATGTTGAGCATCTTTTCATGTCCTTATGTGTTATCTGTATATTTTCACCCTTTTTTGGTGAAGTGTCTGTTCAAATCTTTTGCTCATTTTTATTGGGATCTTTACTCATTATCACACTTAGAGTTCTTTTTAGATGCTGCCTACAAATCCTTTATCAGATATGTTTATCTGCAAATAATTTTTCCCAGTCTGTGGCTTGTCTTTTCATTCATTTCACAATGTCTTTTGAAAAGTTCTTAATTTTGCCTAAGTCCAATTTACCAAAAATTTTTTTGAATAATTTGAAAAATAATGACTTGTACTTTTGGTGTTGTGGTAAAGAAATCTTTGTAACCCAAGGTCACAAAGATTTTCTCCTGTGTACTCTTCTTACAGTTTGAAGTTTTACGTTTAGGTCTGTAATAAATTTTTCTTTTGGCGGGTGGGGGGCTGTGTTGGGTCTTTGCTGCTGTGCGCGGGCTTCTCATTGTGGTGGCTTCTCTTGTTGTGAAGCACGGGCTCTAGGTGCAAAGGCTTCAGCAGTTTTCAGCACACGGGCTCAGTAGTTGTGGCATGCGGGCCGTAGAGTGCACGGTCTTCAGTAGTTGTGGCACGCAGGCTCAGTAGTTGTGGCTTGCGGGCTCTGGAGCACAGGCTCAGTAGTTGTGGCACAAGGGCTTAGGTGCTCCGTGGCATGTGGGATCTTCCCAGATCAGGGATCGAACCCGTGTTCGATCAGCAGGCAGATTCTTAACCACTGCGCCACCAGGGAAGTCCCTATAATAAATTTTGAGTTAATTTTTATGTGTATGTGTGAGGCACGGGTGGGCAAACTTTTTCTTAAAGGATCAGACAGTACGGATTCTCAGCTTTGCGGGCCATCCAATCTGTCATAAGTACTCAACTCTGCATGTAGTGCAAAAGCAGGCTGAGACAAAAATAAATGAGTGTGGCTGTGTTTCAACAAAACTTTATGTCTAAGAACAGGCAGTGGCCACGTCTGGCCCAGTGGTCAGAGTTTGCTGATACCTTCTTTAAATCTTCACACAGCACTGAAACTCCCCAGGCAACACAAGCAGCCCCATCCATCCCTGCCTGTTGAGTCTGCTCCTGCCTTGCTTAAAGATCCTTGGTAGGTATCTTGCAAGAGGACGGCAATTTTTCTCATGTACCACCCCTACATTTCTTCATTGCTTTCAGACCTACAAGCAGAGAAGCATATTCTTGTATGGCCCCAGAGAACCAAGTGCAAAGTCTGACTCAGGAAGAGCTGTCTACATGCCAGAATCTCAGGTGGACATAACAAACTGTTAGGTCATTCAGCTTCTTCATCCTCTGTCTGCTTTGGGTTGACAATAAAAGTCAAGAAGTTTAGGTCAAATTCTGCCCCTCATGCTGTGTAATATTGATCAAGTCACTCTACTTCTCTCTTCCTCTGTATCCCCACCTGTGTGTGGGGGGCAGGGGGTGGGGGGAGAGGAGAGATTTCTCCTAACACTCTCAAATTGTTACTGCGTCGGTAAGAATAAGACAATACATTTCTTACCCATCTGGTTTGCTCTCTACCAGAAAATTCCAAAGCTGCCTTCTCCTTGAACAGCTTTAAAAAACGGTTTTCTTTCTTTTTAAAAGAACTACACAAACGCAAGGTATTGTTACAATTTTCTCTTTTCAAGTAATTCTAGAAAGCCCAGCCCCAGGATTTCACAATCTGTCACTGTCCCTTGGTGCTTCTGCCTGTTGCCAGGGAAAGAGATTATCCTGGCTTGGGGAAGGTCAGCCAGCCCCAGTACGATTGCTAACGCGGCTTAGCTTGCCATCCCTAACCACAGATTCACAGTCAGGGATACAGAGACTGGACTAAACCACTCCAAGGCCAAGCAGACTGGCCAGTGAGAGGAGAAACAACACTCAGCACCACTCAAGCGCCTCGCAGGCCACTCTAATCCCCACCCACGCCTGTGGGAGGGCGCAGCTCTCCAGTCTGCAGGGCAGACAGGCTGCAGTCTGTCAGAATCCTGAAAGAGGGAAGGTCTTTGAGAACAGAGACCTCATCTGCATGGCCCTGGGGGCCCTGCTTTGAACACAGCAGAGATGAAAGGGTAGATCTCCCAGACTACTAGACGAGCTGGTACGCACGCAGCACAGACATAAAAATATTTATCACAGTCATCTATAAATGTATGCAAGAGCCTGAGACCCTGAGAGATGTACCTCATTCCATGCTAACCTCTTAAATGAATATCTGGATTTATTAAGAATGACTTTATTAATTCGCTATTATTAAGAATGATTCCCATTTTACATAATGGTGAATAATTTGAAAAGGAATTTCACATCGTTGTCCGGTTCCTCATAACAAATCGTGAAGTGTAGGAGAGCAGTTACCCTTGCTGGAACTGCAGTTCAGAGAGGTGACGTGTGACTTGTCGGATATCACACAGCTGGAAAGTGGTAGAGCTGGTGTAGAACCTCCAGGTATTCTGACCCCAGGTTTAGCGCTCTTCCCTCAGTCCTCTGTGTTGAGTGGAAGACTGTTTTCTCATCAGGTGGGATGCCTTAATAAGGAAGTACAAGGAGGAAAAGAAAGAGATGAGCTAACTGATGCCTAGAGCCAGCTGAATCGGCTCTGCCTACCAACAGAGAGCCAGCTGATAGGGCCAGATTGGGCCCCAGTCCCGAATCCCCTCTTCTTGACTCACATATTGCCCCTGGCTTATAAAAAAAAAAAAAACAACAGGTCAGAGTGCAAGCACTGTGTATTCTTTACAAAAGGAATCATCATAGAGAGCTTTGAATAGTCATCTCCCCAAGGGCATCTAAGATCCGGTTCAAACTACACAAACGGGACGTACACACAATTTAGGGAGAGATCAGTATACTGTATAAGGTTCATATACATAGGCAGTTACATACGCAGATAGACATTGGGGTAATTTGAAACGGGATGGGACAAAATAACCTCTGAAGGGTATAGGGGTGAAGGTCTCTGACTCTTTCTCTCCCACGCTCTATGAAGAGGTTGTGGACTCACTCTGTGTGTGTGTGTGTGTATGTACTCGTGGAAGAAGATATACACAGTGGGGGAAAGCCTGGTTTTAACACCAAGGCTGAAATTCAATGATGCTGCTTTCCAAGAAGGTTGCCTTTGACTTTTCTAATGAAAAATTAATAGGCACTTACTTGCTGCTGCCTTTAATTACATTTGCTAAAGACAACCGACATGGCTCTGGCTGTCTTCTGTGCTGGATCTGCTCTCAGCAAAGCTCATTGGTTTGGGAGGAGAAAGGGTGCCATTTTGCCTGAGCAGCTGAAGAGGCAGAAACATCAGGGATGGAAACTGTATCACATTTTCTGCTAATGGATCCCCACCCATAAGCATTCACCCAACAGAGAAGCTGAATCAAACACGCCTTGGTAGAACACGGACCAGGATTCTAAAACTGTGGGTTGAGCACCCCAAAGGACCAAGGAGATTTTGAGAGAGGGCCACTAAGCCTTGTCTGTAGGCATATAAAATGCTCCCGTACAAATACAAAACTACTTTTCTACTGTATATAAATACTACTGGGATGAGTAAAGTATTAATTCACTTACTAAATGAAAATCTAAATTTATAATAGCTTTTTACCATTATGTATTTTCTTAACTAAAAGTACATATATACCATGTTGAGGTCCTCAGAAGTTTTTTACCTTAAAAATGAGCCTTCAGGGAATTCTCTGGTAGTCAAGTGGTTAGGACTCCATGCTCTCCCAGCTGAGGGCCCGGGTTCAATCCCTGGTCAGGGAACTAAAATCCCACAAGCCATGCGGTACGGCCAGGAGAAAATAAAAAAGAGACTTCATACAGGAAAAGACTAGGAACTTAAAACTAGGGTGTTCCTTCTATAACTAAGCAGGATTACTGAAGGAATGGTCTTTTTGGATCCCACTTTTCCCCCATTTTTAAACAGCTTTATTAAGATATAATTTGCATTCCATAAAGTTCATCCATTTAAAGTATGAAATTCAATTTTTCTGTAGTATATTTAGAGTTGTGGAACCATCACCACAATCTTAGAACAGCGTTCACCATCCCATCGTACTCATTAGCAATTAATCCCCATCTCCTACACCCATTTCCCCTAAGCTCTAGGCACTCAATGATCTCTTTTCTGTTTCTATAGATTTGCCTCTTTGGGACATTTCATATAATACGTAGATCATACAATACATGGTCTTTTGTGACTAGAGGAATGTTTTGAATCCTCAAAACTCCATCCAGTTGTTGTATATCCCACTCCCACACATACTTCTGTCCCCTTCTCACATCTCCCAGAAGCCTCTTGCTCCCCCGCCTATAAGAATACTTTCTCCTATTAGTTCTCAGCCGTCTGTTTGTTCAAGAAGCACTTGGCATGAGCTGCAAAGCCCATCTCTGCTGGCACTGTGCTGTTCTCCAGCTCTTTCTGTGATTTCCTCACCTCTGACTTCTTGGGGATGGCATCTTGCTGGTATACTTCTTGGGCTCCCCCCACTCGACTATGTGCAACAACGTTTTCTGCTCGAAATGGGTAATCAGTTTATGTGTGTTGAAAGAATTAAGTGACTCATGGGGATGTTCCCATACTTCTAGGAAAAAAGGATTCAGGAGAAAGTGCAAGAAAGCAAAGTCAAGAACAGGAACAAAGATAAAGCGTGGAATGTAGGCATTACAATCCAAAGGGTTGGCAGCTGTGGATCAGGAGTGATCTAGTATTGTGACTAGAGGGCATTAGAAGGCCCTGGGCCGCAAAGGGTCTCCCACTTCCAGCAGCAACTGAAAGAACATATTAGTCACTCCAGCTGATGGCGTTAACTGCCTCCATTACAATGCAAAGGTCAACACCTGGGAGAGTGGCAGATTGAGCTATTATCAGCCATTTCCACCTCAGCTACAATCTGAGCTCTTTGAACATTTCCTCTTCCCTGAGGCCCAGAGGTCTGGAGGTGAGTGTAGAGTCTGGAAAAATCTAGGGCCCAGTTCCCTATGGCCAACTGCACACTTTTATCATCGTTGATTTCCACGCCAAGGAAGACAGAGGTCAAGAGTAAGATGGCTGGTGTTCTTGGTTCCTCCTCAGAGCTCCTGGTGGGGGACGGGCTAGGGTGGAGGACGGCTCCCAGGGACCTCAGCCATCTGTGCCCAATGGCTAAGACACTGGGGCCCAAGCCTCCACAGATGACCTACCCTCAAGACACACAATGTTCCATCCTGTTAGCTACTCTCTGACTTGGGGAGAGTAAGTTAGTTCTTCAAAGGAAAGGTAAATCATCTAGTCTGAGGTGTCGGGCTTGCTCTCAAAATGCAAATATCCAGGGGAGGTTGACACACCTTTGGGGAATTAGATGATCTTTAAGATTCTTTCACCCTTAAGAGAACCTAGGGCTCTTAGAGTTCTTTAATTCCTTGTGAAGAACTCATTACAAGGCAGGGCTCTCCTAGGCAGTAGGCAAAGTTCATTTTTAACCTCCAGTTCCTAACTTGCTGTCATGTCTGCCATCCTCCTTCCTGCTTCCAGGCACCTGTGCCCTTTTCTGGTTCCATTTGCTTTGGGAACTGCTTAGTGGTCCCAACTGTTCTTTCCTTCCTTTCCCTAACTCATTCCTACTCCTAAAGAGCAAGCATCCAAACACATATATATGGAATCTAAAAAAAAAAAAAGGTCATGAAGAACCTACGGCCAGGATGGGAAAAAAGACGCAGACCTACTAGAGAATGGACTTGAGGACATGGGGAGGGGGAAGGGTAAGCTGGGACAAAGTGAGAGAGTGGCATGGACATATATACACTACCAAATGTAAAACAGATAGCTAGTGGGAAGCAGCCACATAGCACAGGGAGATCAGCTCGGTGCTCTGTGACCACCTAGAGGGGTGGGATAGGGAGGGTGGGAGGGAGGGAGATGCAAGAGGGAAGAGATATGGGGATATATGTATAGGTACAGCTGATTCACTTTGTTGTAAAGCAGAAACTAACACACCATTGTAAAGCAATTATACTCCAATAAAGATGTTAAAAACAAAACAAAAAAGAGCAAGCATCCATTCTCTCAGTGAGAGAAACTTGTTTTGGCCTTAGAGGGGGAAGCCTGCTGATTAAACTCATCCACACTAACTTAGTAACGACTGGCAGTCCTGGCAAAAGTCCCTCAATCTCCCAGTGGTATCTGCATTCATTTTTTCAACCACTTTCTTGAAATGTAATTTATATACCATAAAGTTCACCCCGTTGGATTAAAGTGCAATTCAATGGTTTTTAGTATATTTCTCGAGTTGTGCGATGATCACCATAATCTAATTTTTTTTTTTTTTTTTTTTTTGCAGTACACGGGCCTCTCACCGCTGTGGCCTCTCCCGTCGCAGAGCACAGGCTCCGGACACGCAGGCTCAGCGGCCATGGCTCACGGGCCCAGCTGCTCGGCGGCATGTGGGATCTTCCCGCACCGGAGCACGAACCCGTGTCCCCTGCATCGGCAGGCGGACCCTCAACCACTGTGCCACCAGGGAAGCCCCATAATCTAATTTTAGAACATTTTCATGACCTTCCCAAAGAAGGAGGGTCATGAAATTTTATACCCATTAGCCATCACTTCCCATTCCTCCTCTCCTCCAGGCCTAAGCAAACACTAGTCTACTTTCTGTCTCTAGATTTTCTGCATTCATTTTTAGGGAATAATTGTCATCCCAAAGCATGACTATCTAATGGTGGGATTTTCAGCATTGTGGGGAAAGTATTTTTAGGTACAAGAGTATTACTGAGACCCACTTGTACAAATATTTCTAAACATTCTAAAATGTTAATATTCTAATTTCCAAAATGGAGCTATTCTTCCAAAAAGACGTCTGGGGGAAATGAAGAATGAAGTCCTGAAGGGTAACTGAGGTACAAGGGGAAGATGGCTGGAGGTGGGTGGTCTGCAGACCTCCCAAAGGGCCTGCTATGTCCTGAGGTGCATAGGCATCTCCCCTCTGCAAGCCAAGTACTCACTTCAGAGAGAGGCCCGAGGTGGTCAGCCCCTATCTGATGACAACGGCCAGGTGCACATCCTGGAGCAGCTCTTCAAAACCTCTGCCTTTTGTTCCTGTGACCCCCACCTTTCTTGGTTTTCATCTGACCTTTGGGACTCCTCCTCTACATGGTGGTTGACCCCTGGGTTTCCTCGTCAGCCCTTCACAGGTGTCCTCCAGCCAATGGCATCATTCCCATCACCATGTCACTTCTGGGCTCCATCAATCAATACATCTGCTCTGCCATAGCTTCCTGACTGGTCCCCTCTGCTCTTGGATCTTGCTTTTCCTATCTCGTTACAACATTGCCAGAGTTTGCCTCCCAAAACATAATGGCCCTTGACACCCCTGTCCCCCAATTCATGGACTCTTCATTGTCTTTAAACTGACGCCCACCCTCCTCCACATAGCGTTAAAGAGCCCAACCCACCTTCACCCATGGTTGCCAGTCAGTCCCCTCACTCCACCCCACCCTTCAGGCTCAATTCCCATCATTAATCCCCAGATGTACCATTTCTTTATCCAACAAACAGCCAAGGGGTACCTCCTATGTGCCAGGTATGGGGCACAAGAATGAGTAAGATACCAATTCTGCCCTCAGAGAGTTCAGCAGACTGTGGAGACAGCTCTGAAAACAAGTCAAGATAATACAATGTAACAAGTGCTATAATAGAGATAAAAGCAAGGTGTGCTGGGAACTGAGGAAGGAGTGCCTAGCACCCTGGGGTGGTGGGGGAGGAAAAGGCATTAGAGAGGCATCACAGAGATGCTACAGATTTGGCTTGTGCTGGGGGTGCATGTGAAAAGGGTGATCTCTGCAGAGATTTAAAGAGCCGTTTACGGTGGCTGGATGATGTGCGGAAGTGGTGGATAGTGAAAGCTAGCAGGTAGGAAGAGGCAGTTTGGGGGACAGTTTTCAGTTGGGTTGTGACAGGCATGATCAGATGGGGACAAAGTGGAGGACAGACTGGAGGGCAAGGAGGGAGAGTTGGTAATTGTCTAGGCAATGAGTAGAGAGGATCTGGGCGAAGGTATAGCCAGAGAATGTGGAAGAAGAGACAGAAGTGAAAAGACAAGGGCACGGTGGCAGGACTCTGGGAACTGGGATAGGAGGGCTCACCACTCTAAGATCTGGGAGTTTGGGGGATGGTAATTCCACCAGTGGCGAGAAAACAGAGGGAGGAGCAAGCTTCTTGGGGGATGACCTTAGTTTTAGACAAACTGAATCTGGGGTGCTGGTGGATACCAAGGAACATCCATGGGGAGTTCTCCAGTAGACGGGGGTAAGCTTGGAACTGGGAAGGGAGGCAGGGGCTGAAGACTCAGATTTCAGAAATCCTTAGCGAAAAAATGTTTATCCTTTGGCCCAGCAATTCTACTTGTAGGAATTTCTCCTAAGGATACAAGTAAAGATGTGTGTGAAGATTTATCTACAAAAATGCTCATTGTTTATAACAGTAAAACAGTGGAAACTTTACAAACTGCCAAGACAGTGAAAAATGTCCAAGAGTAGGGGACTGGTTAAATAAATTATGCTATATTCATGCAATGGAATTCTGTTTGGACAATAAAATGGATATTGTAGATGGATGCTTATTGGCATAAAAATATATACACAATATTTTGCTAAGTAGAAAAAAGCAGATTCTAAAACTCTTTGTAAAGTCCCATTTTTTGTTAAGAAAAGAATTAAGATGTTAATGGTTCTTTCTAGGTGTTGTAATTATGAATGTGTTTTCTTTTGTCTTTCTCTCTTCTAGTTTTTACACACTTAATCATACATAGCTTTTGCTATAAGATGATGGTTACTTAAAATTTTTGAATAAAATGGAAAGGAATGACCAAGGGAGAGCTCAGGGAATGAGGAGGGAATCAATGATGTAACCCCATCACATTGAAGGCCATCTGGCTTCTGTCCATGCAGTGTTCCTCCCATATCGTATTTGCTACATGGCTGTGTGGCAGAGTGCAAGGAGCAGACTGAACTTATGTTTCATTCTACTACAAACTCTGGACCCTGGGCAAACTTTGATTCTCTAAGTCTCGGTTTTCTCACCTTTATAGTGGAGAGAATAACATCTTCCTCAAAACTGTTATGCGACAATAAGATGCACAGACATATTGTTGTTGCTTAATAAATATTAGTCCATCCTCCTTTTCTTCTGACTCCTCCTTCTCTGCTGGCCCCAGATTCAACCTCTAGAGTCTTTTTGGCCCTTACAGTGGGAATTAATGCCTCCTCTCTCCAAACTCCCAAAACGCTCTCTTTGGACCTCTATTGAACACTGACTGAACTGTGCTCTGAACTGGAATTAGTGGCTTAGCTCCTTTCCCTCCCTGACTGTAACCTGAGTTGAGTCACCTCTCTATCCCTAAGGCACCTAGCACAGTGCTTTGCACACAGGGGATGCTCTATGAATGTTTGCTGACTAAATTCATGGTGCTTTTTATGACTTTGCTAATCCTGGATTGATTACTCAAAGGCTGGAATACTCTAGGGTTAGTTTATTCAGATCTCTTGGAATGTTTCTCCTCCCAATTTGTAACTCTGGCAAGGTTTATCTTCCAATTTGCAAAGAGATGACCAACAGAGAAAGAAAGAGAAGCTCACCCAGACCTCTAGCCTCTTTGTCAGAAGCTCTGCAGAGAGAGCTGGAGGAAGAAGAGTAAAGTGAAGGTTGTTTCTCCCCCTCCCCGGAGTAGAGGTGACACGTCCCCACCCATCCCAGTGTTTAGACTGCTGGAGCTTCCAGCAGGACCGCTTAGGGCCAAGGGGAATTGGATAGGTACATCATTCCACAGGCCTAGGTCCTCTTTGACCCGAAGTAAAGTCCTCTCCACTCCTGCCTGTTTGTCGCTGGCGCTGTGCAGGAGTAACTTGTCCTTCTCTGCCCTCTCCCCTGTCCTCCTTCAGCCGGGGCTCTCCACCCTGCCCTGGGGCGCATCCTTCCGGCTAACACCTTGCTAGGTAGGCTAACACCTTGTTAGGTAGGGAGCCAGCCTGGCGCTGACGAAAGATCTTTCGGTTGCAAGTCCGGAGACCTGTGTGGCCCATGGCAAGTTAATTAGGCTCTGAAGCCTTAGTTTCCGCATTTATAAACCGGGAATAATCACACGGTCCCTGTCCCCTGTCACAACCCAGGGTTATTGAGGGGAATCAAATGAGATTTAAAAAAAAAAAAGTATGAACGGGCAAAGAGCTCTTCACAAACGCCAGGTGTTCGTAATGCTGTCTGTGGGGTTCCCTCTGGGTAACTCTCCACCAAAGCGTTCCTGTCCGCCCCGCCCTAGCTGCATCGGCCTCACCCACTGCATCTCCATCTTTCACGTCACTGTCTTCCTGCGCCTCAGAGATACTCAGTCTTTCCATCTCCACCGTCCATTTCCGGGTCTGGCTCTTGGGCCCCTCCGGCCCTCCAGAGACTCTGGGTCTTCGTCTCCCTGCGGCAGTCGCTGCCTGGGCGCCCCCAGGCCGGTGCGCCCTCCTTTGGTATAGCCGCCCGGCCAGAGAATCGCCCAATAAGAGCGCCGGACTCAAATATGACAGCTCAGGAAGCGGCCAATCGAGCCGGGCCGGGGAAGGGGGGCGCAGCGCGGGGGCTGAAGTTGGGTTGAATGGGGGGATGGGGATTAAAGGGGGATACAAAAGAGGGGAGCTAGGACTA
>NW_020174422.1:610534-618333 GCF_003031525.2 Neophocaena asiaeorientalis asiaeorientalis | reverse complement strand
ACAGCCCTCCTGGGCCAGCGGGTCCGGGCCAGCTCCGCTCCGTTTTGGGGGAAGGGGGAGGCGAGAGGGGAAGGGCCGCGCTGCAGGAGCCGGTCCTCGCCCCCGCCCCCCTGCGCGGACACGCTGAAGGCTGGGCTCGGCTTTCTAGGGGGCCAAGCTCCACTCTCAACGCGGGAGGTGGGGGATGCGGGCGACGGCCCCCTTGGGCTCCATCCTCCCCACCCCTCGTAAGAAAATAATGCTGGCTGGCGCCCGCACCTCCCAGTCGCTCTCAGTCTGCCGCGAGGAAAGGGCGCCCGCTTGGTCTCCACGCCGGGACCCCTACCGAGCCGCCCTAGCTGCCGCCTCGCCGCGTGTGCCGCTGGGCTCCGCTTAGGCAGAATCTGCGAGCGCCGCGCCCGGGCATTGCCAGCTCCGGGGAGGCGCCGCCCGCAAGGACACCTCTCCGTCCCGCCTCGTCCGCAACTCCGGTCCTTGTCGAGCTCGACGCGAGCCAGGAGTCCGGACGTCCCTCTGCACGCAGCTCAGCAGCTCGAGTAGTCCCCGCTGCCCCAGCTCGGAGCCAACTCCATCTCGGACCTGGGACTCCTGACGCGGATTCTCAGCCACTTCTCACCTCGGGGCTGTGCCTGCCTCCCGCTTGCTCTCCCGCTGCCCTCCTTCTCCGCTCAGGACGGGGGTGCCAAGATGCCCCGCTACTGCCCAGGGCCCCGGGCCGCCCCCGACGTGTGACCCCAGCCTGGTCCCCCTGCTCGGCCGTCCGCCCTCCCCTTGGAGAACCCCGGCCCGGCCCCCGGGGGAGGAGGAAGAAGACGACGAGGCCGAGGGGGGGATGTCCAGCTCCAAAAGCGTGAGCCCCCCGGGCTACGCGGCGCAGACAGCGGCGGCGCCGGCGTCCCGGGGAGGCCCGGAACACCGCTCGGCGTGGGGCGAGGCCGACTCCCGCGCCAATGGCTACCCCCACGCCCCCGGGGGTTCGGCCCGCGGCTCCACCAAGAAACCCGGGGGGACGGTGACCCCGCAGCAGCAGCAGCAGCAGCGCCTGGCCAGACGCTGGCGCAGCGACGACGACGACGATCCTCCTCTGAGTGGCGATGACCCCCTGGCTGGGGGCTTCGGCTTCAGTTTCCGTTCCAAGTCGGCCTGGCAGGAGCGCGGTGCAAGGGCCGCGCGGCCGACGAGCTGGAGGCCGGCGCCGTCGAGGAAGACGAGGGTTCCGGAGATGGCGGCAGCTTGGCGGGCTCGGGCGCGGGGCCTGGCGCGGTGCTGTCGCTGGGCGCCTGCTGCCTGGCACTGCTGCAGATATTCCGCTCGAAGAAGTTCCCGTCGGACAAGCTGGAGCGGCTGTACCAGCGCTACTTCTTCCGTCTGAACCAGAGCAGCCTCACTATGCTCATGGCTGTGCTGGTGCTCGTGTGCCTCGTCATGTTGGCCTTCCACGCGGCACGGCCCCCGCTGCAGCTGCCCTACCTGGCCGTGCTGGCGGCTGCCGTGGGTGTGATCCTCGTCATGGCCGTGCTCTGCAACCGCGCCGCCTTCCACCAGGACCACATGGGCCTGGCCTGCTACGCGCTCATCGCCGTGGTGCTGGCTGTCCAGGTGGTGGGCCTGCTGCTGCCTCAGCCGCGCAGCGCCTCCGAGGGCATCTGGTGGACTGTGTTCTTCATCTATACCATCTACACGCTGCTGCCCGTGCGCATGCGGGCCGCGGTACTCAGCGGGGTGCTCCTGTCTGCCCTCCACCTGGCCATCGCCCTGCGCACCAACGCCCAGGACCAGTTCCTGCTCAAGCAGGTAGGGGCCCACCTGGGCATAGGGACTGGATAGTGGGGTGCGCAGGCCTAGGCCTGACTCCAAAGAAAGGCAACCCACTTTCACCCTTTTAAAGTGGTGAAAAGAGCCAGAGAGACATGGCTGTGTCAGCTGTGTGGTGTCTTCTAGCCCCCGAACCCCCTCTGAGCCCCATCACCTTCCTCTACAAAAAGTGCTCTTATATGTAATGTTCCCGCTGGTAGAAGACACACCAAACCTTAGCCATTATCGTAGGGATGCTAATGAGGAAGAGTTGGAGGAGAAAATGCTATGGAGAGGTCGGTCCCCTTCTCTTCCTGTGCTTCTGTCTCTGTATATAAAAGGCCCCTGACAAAAGTGGCTGGCCCCTGTAGCAGCCTCCCCGCTCCTGAGGGCCACTGATGGTTTGTTAACCGAATGTCCTGGATGAAGGGTAGGGGAGGGGAGACCCTGGGCGCCCCTTGCCCAGTCTTCGGGAGGGGAAATGATATAATCCTGCCAGTTGTCTGGGACTGGGGGTTCGGGAGCTGGAGATATTTCTGAACTTGAGGGAGGACTGACAAGTTTGTTTCATTTGTGAAAGTGCCCCAAGCCAAAAAGCTGCCTTCAGCAAAGGTGGGAAGGAACCTTTGTATGTGGTGACGGTCCCCCTCCTGGCCTGAGCAGAAAGCTAGTGTTGGAAGTTGTGACCCCTTCATGTGGGTGCTCCTGGTTGTTGCTTATGGTGGGGGCTTTTAACCCTCCTGGGACGGGTTAGGCGAGCCTTGAACGGTAGGCTTAGGAGGAAATAAAACTTCTCCCTGGTTAACTGGTGACTCCCCAGAAGACTTGTGGGAGAGAGGTGTGCTTGCCATGGCGACCTTGGGTGAGACCAGCTCCTCTGACATGCACACCTTCTCCCCTTAGCAGTCCCCTTGTCTGTGGCTCCATGGGCCTCATCCATTGGGCCCTGCTGAGCCTGCTTGGTTGCGGCGCAACCTACTTGGCTGTGAGAGTCAAGCGGGCTTTTGCTGCAGGCCAGTCTCCTGACTGTGGAACCTAGTGCATCCCCCGACCTCTCTCCAGGCAACTGCATCCTCTAACAGAACTTCTTAACTCTATTCCATTGTCATTGACTCCCTCCTCCCCACTTCTAGTGCCTTTTCTCAGACTTCAGTCTTGTTGGGTACTGCGTCTTTCTTGAGGGGTTCTCCCGTGCCCCCTGGCTTCCTGGGTATCATACTCTCCCACAGGGAATACTGTGGGCTTCATGGCGCTGGGCTCTCGCTGCACCTCCAAGGTGCTCTGTGACTGGGAGCGAGGGAGCCTACAACCTCTCTGGGCCCCGGGTTCCTTGCCTAGTAAATGAGAGGCTTATGCATGCCCCTTCCAGTTCCAGCCCCTCTGTGCCAATCCTCACCTTCTGCAAGGAGCCCCTCCTTGCATTCCAGCCACACTGGCCTCTCCCTCTTTTGCACGGCCAACAATGGAGTCAGAGCCACAGAGTGGGGCACTTACTTATTCCCCAGTGCCCCTTGGTTTTATTCCCCATCCAATGTAAGCTCCTTGGATGCAGGAATCCTGAGGTGTGTGTGTTTTTCCTTCTCTACCCTCTCTCCCTTGTCTAGCACAGTGTAGGGTACTTAGTAGGGATTTAATAACTGCTTAACGATTTGATTGTGTTCCAGTGGGTGAAGTAGTTGGGCTTGTTGATGCTGACTTAAAGTTTTTCTGATCTGGGATCAGAAGGAAATAAAATCTTTAGAGATCAGCTTTGAACTTAAGAGAACAACCTATTGAGAGCTGGTTAAAAGAAAGTTAACCACTATTGTTAGTGCTTATAAAGGATCCAAATGTTTTGACCTGGGACCCAAGCTCTCACATGAGTATTTATACCTTTGGGGGTTGTTCCTGGCTTGGATGGGAGGCAGGTTGCTTGGGTGGATATAGCTTTTCTACAGAAAGAAAGGCATGACGTCCACACGGAGCAGCAGAGATTTCCAGGATCATTCAGAGTATTTACTGAACCAGACTTGGGACTCAGGGTCTGAGTATAGCCCTAGGAAATCCTAGATGTGTGATTTTAGGAGACTGGAGTCAGATGCCAGGACAGGAGTGCTGGACTAGGGAGCTCCGTCTCCATCTTAGCATGAAGATGCCATCGCAGCAGCAGGAGTTGGCTGACTGACTTCCCCATCTAGTTCCTCAGGCCTGTCCCTCTCCCTTCTCCCCCCACCTCCACCACCTCCCACCCCATGCTTCTTTTACCCATTATGGTCTTCAGACCTTCCCTTGTCTGTAGGCTTTTGGGTGGGTTTGCACTTAACTTATCATGACCTACTCTGCTGAGTGTAGCAGAGCTTGTTAGGAATGGTCTACGATAACAGAATGCAAGCATTCTTTCTATTTGACTTCAGAGAAAACTATCTTTTTTGGTTTGTATTTGACTTGCCTTTCTGAGTATGTCTGATATAAACTTTGTATTTCTTGAGCAAACCCTATCGGATGCTGGGAAATTTTAGTGGGACAGTCGAGCATTACCTTCTGCCTCAGGTTACCCCAGAGCAGCAGGTGTTAGAAGATGGCTTGCGTTAGATGCCTTGTTCTTTTCTTTGGTGAAGATACGCATCCAGGGAAATGGGGCAGCAGTATGCGGTCTCTAATGCGGGGGCTTTGGGAATTTGGGCCCTCAGGAAACTGTGTTGGCATTTTCCACTTCTCCTGAGAGGCTGGCCCCTTGCTCCTACAGCCTAGATCGTCAACATCAGTATCTGATCTGGATTATTTTTTTCCCCTGGCCCCTCTTCTCTTTGGGGCTCTTCCCTTTGCTCCAATTAGGAGGAGAAACATGTAGTATCTCGTCTGGTGCCTCTTGAGAGAGCGGAGAGGCAAGGTGGGGCAGCCCTTTTGGGGGATGATGTTTCTTCCTTTTGCTACATCTCCTGATCTAGCTCTTCCCCTGGTATTCATCCCCCTCCCCCTGCTCTTTTTCTGTCCCTTCCTTTCTCTTGCCTCCCCCTTCAGTCCCTTGTTGTTCTCTGCCTACCTCTCCTCTCCTCTGCCTGCCTGCTTTTCTGCTTCCCCATCTCTTACTTCCCATTTGCAGCCTCTCAGCCTCGCCTTCTCTGCTCGCCTCACTGTCGTCTCCTTGGTGGGGTACAGTAGGGGCGTCACGGGTTGTTTTTTTCTCCTTCTTTGCCTGTTAGAAGTCCCTCTGCTACACCCATACCATAAATAACACTCAAGCATCTGCCAAACACATTCCTCACTTGTGTTAATAGGCTGCAATGATGCTGGAGCCTGTTGCCATGGCAACCTCATTTTTGTTTGACTGTATCCCACTCTGCTACATAAAGCCTCTGCATGCACTCACACACAAACAAGTACACTCACACAACTATTGCACATGCTTAACTATTAGAGATTATTTTGGAGAAAACATCTTTGGGCCCCATGGGGGTGGGCAGTCATTTGGCCAAGGAGATGAACGTCTCTGCTTGTCCAGTGTTACCCTAGGAGGTGATAATGGATGCAGGAGCTCTTTGAAAAGTAGAGAGTCCTGTTCAGATGTGGGGTATTATTCTGCAGCCACATTAAACTCACCTGACATGGTTTCTGAAAAGAAGATTCCGACCCTGTGTGGGTCCCCGTGAGCTTAGGAGTGCTGTCAGAGGTTGCCTTTGTGGTGTGGGCTGACCCATCCTTACCCAGCTATCATCAGCTCCTTCCTCTCTTCCCCCTAACCCTTTTGGAGAAAATCAGTGATTTCCTGCATTTCTGCCTTTGTGCCTGTTGGAACACACAATGGTCACCAGTTGTTCCAGAGATCAGAAAGGCACAGGTGCTGTGTGGGTGATGTTCTGTGACCATGAGCACGTGTGAGTGTCTAAACTGAGGAGTCTGGGGCTGGATGGGGGTGGGGAAGCAGACCAAGGAGTGACTGCTGTGGCTGCTGAGGGGTGGGTGCCTGGGTCCATGTGTGGGAGTGTGTCTGTCACGTGGGCTGGCCCCAGTGTGTACGTGCATATGGACGTGTGTGTGTGTGTGTGTGTGTGTGTGTGTATCTATCTGTCTGTCGTGTGGGCTGGCCTGGGTGGTGGAGGGGGGCCCAGGGAAGCCTTTGTGTTGACTTTGAAAGGAGATCATCACAGCTCTGTCCTGTTTATTCTCGGTTGGTGGCTGGCTTCCTATGGCTGTTTGCATTTCTGATTCTGGGCCTTGATTGACTTTCCGACCTTGACCTCTGGCTCCTCAGGGAAATACCCTGGATGCACACGCCCCCCCCCTTATCATAATGAGGCTGGGGGCTAGACTCGAGTGGTCAGCCCACTCCATGGAGTCCCATGGCTCCATGGAGTCCCACCCTTCCCTTTCAAAAACACAAGCTGCCCACCCACTCAGCCATCCGGTGAGCCCCGTGGAGAGCTGGCCCCTTGCTCTGGAACTTGGTCCAGAGGCCTGTGCGGTGGGTTACTGTGTGCACTGCTCCAGCCACTGCCTCCCTGCCCACGGAGGGGTGGGAGGACGGGGTGGTGGTATGGAAGAGGACACACACTTTCACAACTCCGGGAATAGTCTGCCCCCAGTTACTTCCCCCGTCACCCCCATTTCTGGAAGAGAGAAATCTGGCCATGGTGAACCCCAGCAGCAACGGCAGGCTGGGGTGGGAGGCGGGCTCTGAGTTTGTAGCCGGGGAGGGTCTGCTTGTCTTGCCTCGACGCTAATTGTATTTGCCGATTATATTTGCTAATTATTTTCAATTATTATGTTGCCTTCTTCTCTATGCAGCGGGAAGGGGGTGCTTGGAGGGGAGCAGAAGCCTCTGGGGTGGGGGTCGAGCAGAGCGTCTAGATGGAGGGTCATCTTGTGGATCTCAGGGGTGCCTCGCGGCCTGTGGGGGGGACTTCAGGAGTGGCAGAGACCCAGCCGAGGAGCAGAACGATAAGCTGCTGTACTTGTGGCAATGTTGACTGTTTTGATCTGGAGCAAGAGCATGAGGTCTGTGTGCTGTGCAACACGGAACAGTGTGCTCATGTGTGTCTATAAGGAGGACACAGATGATGTATTAAACCCCAGCTCGGAAACCTGCCCAGCCTCACAGAAGAGTTTTAAATATCAGTGTAAAAGGCCTGGACAGAAGCTCTCCTGTGCAGACAGGCCCTGGCCACGGGTCACTCTGTCAGAGGGTGCAGCTGGCAGCAGAAGCAGAGCTGTGGCCCCTGCTGGGCCTGGCCTCGTGTTCTCCCGAGAGGTGCAGATGGAGCGCCCTCCTCGGTTCCAGCCAGGGGTGGGGTGAGTGTTGGGAGAGGGGACCGAGGTGGGAGCCTCTCTGTGACCGTACCAGTCTCTTGCTGGGTGACTTCCTGTCCACGGCTGTCCGCTTGGCACCTCCGTTAACTTTATTTATCTTGTGGTGGGTCCAGTTTGTGGTCGTTTACTTCCCAGGAGCATCGCCTGTGTTGGGAATGGAAACAGCTTGCCCCAGGAGCTCCAATGTGCTGGTGCCCATAAATCCTTCGGGTGCAGTTACATAAGTCACACTTTAGTGTATCGTACCCTTCTTTCATCCCTGCCTGTGAGAGGTGGGGGGAGCTCGCTAGTGGAGGGCAGGGTCAGTGTTGGTTTTTTGGTTTTTTAAAAAAATAAATTTATTTATTTATTTTTGGCTGCGTTGGGTCTTCGTTGCTGCGCGCGGGCTTTCTCTAGTTGCGGTGAGCGGGAGCTACTCTTTGTTGCGGTGCACGGGCTTCTCGTTGCGGTGGCTTCTCTTGTTGCGGAGCACGGGCACTAGGCATGCGGGCTTCAGTAGTTGTGCCTCGCGGGCTCTAGAGCACAGGCTCAGTAGTTGTGGTTCTTGGGCTTAGTTGCTCTGCGGCCTGTGGGATCTTCCTGGACCAGGGCTCGAACCCGTGTCCCCTGCATTGGCAGGTGGATTCTTAATCACTGCAGCACTAGGCAAGTCCTAGTGTTGATTTTCTCTCCCAAACACGAAACTCCATGAAGATGATCGGAAAGCCCTACTTTCGCCC
>NW_020174422.1:509294-610457 GCF_003031525.2 Neophocaena asiaeorientalis asiaeorientalis | reverse complement strand
CCCATTTTCTCCAGGCAATGTCCAAACGTGGGGCAGGGGAGAACTCTCTTTATAACACTGTGAACAAAATCTAGGAGTTTCTAGTTAATGGACCATGAGCTTCATGTGGACCTGCATTTTGGTCTGGCTGTTAGAAAAGACCAGTGGGGTCTTGGTTAGGCTATGGGCATATCCGGTTCATAGGAAGATTGAGGCCAGATCTGAAATACTATGTTTGATTCTAGAATTTAGAGGAGGGTACCAGATTGGTAAGGGGACTGGAAACCTTGACTTCTGAGAGAACGCTTGAAAGGGTGGGAGATGTTTAGCTGGGAAGACAGCAGACTGTACAAAGGTAAGAAGGCAGAGACATGGGCAAAGTGTTATTTATTGCTGGGATCCCTGTTGTCACATGTTAGAAGAGGGACTAAATTTATTTTCGGTTACTCCCAAGGGCAGAGTTGGGGCAAATGGGTGGAAACAGTAGACAGATTTCAGCTCCAGGTAGAAGATACCTTTCTAGCCTTTGGGGTTGCAGCCATCAAACCAGATGCCTACTGAGGTAGCCAGCTGTGTCAGTGGTGGTGTTCAAGGGGAGACTGGACGGCTGACTGCCAAGCTTGTTACTGAGGAAGTGGAAGGCTCTGCTTCCAAAGGTCTGGGACGGGTCCCAGGAAGGGGTCTATTTTTTCAACAGCGTGGATTTAGTTTTCCAGGCTCTCCAGCTGATATTGTTGATCAACTCTTAGGTTTGGGATCATTGGCTAAGATAGCCGCTCAGGTCACACCCAACCCTCGGATTCTGTGGTCTTACCACAGCATGAATGCCTGCTGCAATCTGTTGGGGTGCCCTATCATCATGCCCAGCTCAGCCTCTGTTTAAAAGAAAGTCACTGCAGACCTGCAGGCCCATTAGGAGATGTCCAGGTGGGGCTGGCAAGTGGACTGATGTAGGATGCAGAGCTGGAAGGCGGTTGGTAATGGTGACATAGGGTGGGAAGGTTGGCCCAGACCTGGACACATATTCTCCTCTCATCCTGCCTCCCAGCTGTTCCCATCCCCCAACTCTTGTTTGAGGCAGAGCAGTCTGTGGCTCAACACTGGTGGTGGTAGGGGTCAGCAGAAAGATGGACCTTAGTTTGACTCCTGGTTTATTCATTCATGTGGTAAGTGAATATGAAAAACACTGAGGCTACCCCAGGTCCACAATGGATGGTACAGAACGTGGCAAGTGGGGAGATCAAGGGGTAGGCAAGAGGTCGGGAATTAGGAGATGGTTTGAAGGAGGAGGAGTAGGCTGTAAGGAAGGGAAGAGGAGATTGGAGCTGTGGGTATGGGGAGGGGAAAAGCTTGGAAGTGGGGGCAGGGATGCTCTCTGGGAACAATGGGATATAGTCACAGAAAAGGGGGGTAAACAAACAAACACCGGGGAGACAGTAATAGCTTTATTCTCTAGCCCAGCCTCATGTGTCAGCCTGGACACCCCCCCACCCCACCCCGCACCCTGACTCCCACACATACTTCTTGCTCTGAGAGCGTTATGAGCTGTTGCTTCTGGGCTTGAGGCATCCTGACCTCACACTTGGGTGGTCTCGTCTCCCTTCCCGTTAGGGGCTCCCTAGAGGTTATCACACAGATCACCACAGTCCCACTTGGCTCTTGGAAGGGGTCCTGAGGGACCTTGGTGTGCGACACATAGTAGGTGCTCGGTGAGAGTTTGAATGAATGAATGAACGGGTGGTGGGGTGGGTGGGCAGCTGCATGCAGACTCTCAGCTGTACCGAAGTGCTAGACCAACACCTCCACAGAAGGAAGCGATACAGCTCGGCTTGGAAGCCTATTTTGGTGGATTGTTATCCTACACTCTGAGCGGGGCTTCCAAAATCCCTCCTGCTGCAATTTAAAACGTGTGCCTTCTTGGAAACAGAAAGCTGTTGCCTGGCACTGCCGGTACTATATCCCTTCACAGATTTGAAAACCATTATTAAGTCCTTCTTTCAGCCTTTTCCCCATTCCTTCAGACAACAACCGTTTATTAGATGCCTGCAGTGTTACAGGCACTGTGCTAGACCCTGAGGGTCCAAAAATGACTCAGCCTGGGTCCCAGCGCCCAGATGCTCCCAGTGACTGTCCTTTGGAGGGATGTTAATAGATGGTTCACATACACACATTCAGTCCCGTGTCAAATAAATTTAAGAAATACTGGGTTAAACTGAATTCTTTATCGTAGAACTTTAAAGCTTTTAATATGTTAGCATGCAGTAGAATTTGCCAAGAGGAGGCTATTGCATGAAGCCTTTATCAAACATATTTGACCCCAGAACCAGTTTTTGAAGGAACATAACAGAGGCATTAGTGTCTGTTGGAACTCCTTTTGGGACACACTGCTTCAGGGGCTGGGAGAATCGTTGAAATTTCTCAGGGTCCAGCCCCCTGCCTCTGGGGTAGGCTAGGCAAAGTCATCTAGCGGGGGGCATTTGTTTGTTCGGGGGCTTTCCTCCCTCAAGAAGGAGATTACTCAGCTTGCATTGGCTGACTACCTGCTTTAAAGTCTCATTCTGCGTCTGCATCTGAAATCCTTTATAAAGTAAGACGATGGGGCTGGGAGGGACCAGCGAGATGCCTCCTTATCTAGTTTCAGTTTCCTTTAGGGGTTTTCTGCTGTCATTAGACAAAGGAGCCTGTTGGGCTCTCTATATGACTTCTGGTGGGGCTGGGTGCCATGCACTGAGGGCCTGGCCCATGGGGAAGTCGTGATGGGCCATTTCAGAGCATCCTTCTTCCCCACATTTTCCTTGTATCCTTTGCACTCCCACCCTCCAAAAGGAGGAAGACCTTAAAGAATATTGATTATGAACAATGAGTATATATTGAGTTTTTGTTGTAAGCCTGGCACTGGGCTAATCCATTACATATGTGACCTCACTTAATCTTAATATTAACCCTTCGAGAAAGATATTTTTATCCCTATTTCAGGGCTGCAGAAAATGGGATAAGAGAAGGTAAGTAACTTCCCCAAGGTCACTCAGTGATTGAACATGGCAGATGGTTCAGCGCCCGCCCACATTCCCTGGGCATGTACCTTTCTTCTCTTGCCAGCCAGAGTGCCAGCTGCCTGTTTGTGGGACAGGTCAGAAGTGCTGGGGAGGGAGCGCCCATCCCTAGAGCAGTCCTCAACCAATGACTGTTGGGAGCTGGTGGATAAATACCCCAGCTCCCTTGACCCTGGTGTGGGGGGAGTATAACTTTGAGACAAGCCTTCTCTGTTGGCTTCTAGTCCTGCAGAAGGATTCAGCTCGGTTGCCCACAGTGGTATAGGCGTGACAACATTTCTTTTTCTTTTCTTTTCTTCCCCTTCCTCCCTCCCTCCCTCTTTCCCTCCCTCCCTCTCTTCCTTCCTCTCTTTCTTTTTTTTTCTCTTTCTTCCCTTCTTTGTCTCATTTCTCCATTCCCTGTCTAATGTTTTCTGGGGTCACCTCCCAGGTAAACCACTTCTTTCAAACCCTTGTCTCAGCATCTTTTTCCAGGGACAATCCAGATTGAGAGTGGAGAAGCTGGAATTCTAATCTGGGTTTGACTTGAACACTAGGGAGGGGAGTGGCCACTTTGCTAGGGCAAAATGCATCAAGTGCAGAACTCTGTGGCAGAATCAGAACCCTAGTCCTGCCTGGCCCCTCACTCCTATCTGATAACATATTTTGTCACCAGTAGAGTGGTTTCTTATATTTAATTTCTGCTTCTTAAAAATGTATGACTTTCTGTCACCTAGACAGTGGCTCAAATATCAGCCAAAGACTCAAATACTTGGACACCTGATTAACATTTTATAGAGGACACAGGACTTTACCACGTGTGATCTTACTTGCTTCTCATGACGGCTCTGAGGAGGTGATGAGTTAAGAAGGTGCAGGCATTGGCTTTTGGGCCCAGGGGCCCTGGAGAAGTCCCTGGTTATACGGTCCTGGCTGAGTGGCCTTACTCTCGCTCAGTCAGTTCCCTGACTGACAGGATCTGTTGTTGGGTGCCGATAAGGTAATGCACGCAAGAGTACTCATAGTTACAGACCTGTGCTGCTGGTATTGTGTTGGAGAGGAGGAAGTAGGGGTTCAGAGAGGTTGAGTGACCTCACTCAGGTCACACAGCCAGTTAGCTTAGGAGCTGCTATACAAATCCAGATCTCTGACTTCAAATCCAGTGCTCTTTTCACATTTGGACCCAGCCCTGAGTCCATCCCATGGTGCCTAAATTAGAAGGCACAGCTGCTATCAAACAGTTGTCTTGGGTGGTTGTGGAATGTGTGGTTTCTTATTTGTGATGCCTTCCTTCCCACGTGGTGTCTGGCTCAGATGGGCGTTAAATGATTTGTCATTTCCTGAGCCTGCAGTCATGCTGCGAGCGGGGGCAACGCTGAAGTGTTCAGGGGGCACCTGGGATCAGATGTTTACCTGTGAAGAGCCCCCGCGCGGTCTTCTGGATGCGTGAGGAGGGACCGAGACCCAGGAGATGGGTCAGACTCAACGCTGGGATAGCTCAGGTCTGGGTGTGAGGCTGCCTCGTGTCCAGGCTTCTGGTGGTGTACATGGAACAGGGGTGGGAAGGAGGTGGCTGGGGACACACATCAGGATCACTTCTCGGAGGTCAGACCTGGGGTCTTTCTGTAGAGTTGCATCTAGTAGATGGTGCAGTTTAGCGCTTACTCTAGGAGGTCTTTATTTCGTTTATTTATTTATTTGGCCATGCCGTGATGCACGCAGGAGTCTAGTTCCCCGATCAGGGATCCAGCCCACGCCCCCTGCAGTGGAAGCGTAGAGCCTTAACCACTGGACCGCCAGGGAAGTCCCTCTAGGATGTCTTTAGAGCCCAGCTCCCCACAACCATCAACATCCTAAAAAGTACCCCAAACATCCTGCTTCAAATCCACTTCTGTCCTTGTCACTCTTCTCAAGAAAACTAAAGGAAAATGTAACTCCTACCCAAGTGCAATTCTTTTGCTAAGTGGATTTTCAAGGTTTTATTTTCGCATTCTCTTTTGGGGATGGGAAGGCTGTTTATCTGTTCACTTAACATGCCCAAGCCCCCAGTCTTCCCCTGGCCAAGTCCCTTTTCCTGTAAGCATTTCACCACGCCATCTGGGAGGGACCCAGCCATTCTGACAGGCTCCCAGCGGGTAACACCAGCTCGGAAGTGCCTTGGCTCTGACATCTCAGCCAAGGAGGCTGCCGAGGGAGAGGGATCATCACTGAATCCCAGGTGAGCAGGGTAGGCTTGTACCCCTCCCTGCCGAGGGAAAGGCGCCCTGCCTTTGCAACATCTGACACTCTGCATCTAACATCTGAGTCACTCTGAAACACCCTCTTCTCTTTCTCTGTGGCACTCATACTGATTTATAACTTTATCTCTGTAGGTTTATCTCTCTGTCGTTCAGCTTGACAGTCAGCTGTCTGAGGACAGGGGCCTTGTCTGTTTGAATACTCAGATATTTACTGAATGTTACTGACTTTCCGACCGCTACTGCCCAGCACTGTGGGAAGAAGGTGGACAGTTCCCATTCTCAGGTTCTACAGGGAATGCTGACTCTTGGCAGCCAGGGGTCCCTCATGGTGCCCCCTCCCTGGACCAAGGCAAGCTTGTCCTCCACTGGCAAGGGGCTCTGGGCCTGGGGGTGTGGTCTTAGAAAATACTGCTTTCCACCTTTGCCCTCCCTCCCTTGGGTTCCCTACTGGTCTGTTGGGTGATGTCAGGAAGGGTCCCTGTTGCCCCCATTTGCCTCTTTCTCCCATCCTCGGTCGCCTTTCTTCTTCTCAGCTTTCGTCTGGTATCTTTTTCCTCCTCCTGAGTCCTCCCGCTTCCCTCTTTCCAGCTGTAAGATGTGGGAAAGACCTCAGAGACTTGCCAGGAGGCAAGTTCAACTGTAAGGACAGTAAATATAAGCCTGGATGACTTCACAAATTCCAAACAGTATTCTTCATTCTTTTCAAAGCGATCCCACGGGACGGCAGTTCTCACCGTGCCATAAACTTCCTTACGGTTGATGGCCCTGTATCACCGTGCATGTGTCAGCTCCCTTTCTCACCTCAGACGCCCAAGGCTGAGACTTCAGCTTTTGGGGTGGGTTAACCTCCAGTCACCCTACGGAGCTTAAGGCGTGGGAGGTGAAGGCACATCTAGGAGTTTGTACATAACCCCGGTATCCAGGCTCATCTGGGGTGGGCCTGGGCACCAGCATTTTGGAATGCTCCTGCCGATTCTGACGTGCCCAGGGACAAGAGCTACTGTCCTGAGCCACCCTTCATCAGCAGAGGGCTCACAAGGGTGACGCCGAGTCTGATTTATGGCTGTATTGAAAGGGAAGTTGCTATATCGAGAGGGGTTTATTGTGGTGATTCAGTAAAGAGCGATGGCCACTAAAAATTATTACAGGCATGTAATAGGGGAAGAAAACTTGGTTGGTGTAAAAAATCTTGTCAGGCAAGGCTGTGGCTCAGTATGTTTATGTTCCTCTTATCACCAGCAATTAGTCCCAAACATGGCTCGATAAATGGATTAGTGCAGTGCTATAATAACTGCAAGGATATTTTAGAAAATGAGTGCTATACCATGTGTTCAGTGGAGCCATCTTAGCAGAGCAGCAAATCTCACTCAACGTTCCTGACGGCCTCTTAGCTACGAACAAATGCCTAGTGATCAGTGTGAGCTCTTCCCTTCTCTCTTTTTTATGTGGTATTTCCCTTTTGAATAGGAGAAATTGTACATTAGTCTTTGTGAGTCTCCCTCCGACTAGAATGTAAACTAGAAAATGTCTGTAGTAGATGCTCAATAAATATTTGTTAAAGGAATGAATGAATTTGCTCACAGCAGGTAAATAGCAATGTGAGTCCAGCACTAATACCGCCATTACTTTTTCTTCGACTCTTAAGCTCATGAGACATGTAAGGAATTATATAGTTAGTGACTCCCCATTTGCACGTATTGTTATCAGCATGTGTGGCAAAGACTAAAAGAGTGAAGAAAGGTGATGTGTAGGGTGATGAAGGGATGGAGCTTGCACCCTGAAAGGATTTCCTTCCTGTGCACTTTGAAGCTACTTCTTTCCTAGCACCTTTGGCTAGAAAGGTACAGGATTCTGCTGTAGCCCTTGTGCTCTGGGGGTACTGAGAGATGCACATGAAATCAGGGTCCATCTGAGGACTTGGAAGGATTGAAAATCACCAGGTGTGTGGGCTGAGGCCTGGGAATCATCCCTATCCAGCACCGAGAGACATCCTTGGGTTAAATCCTCTATGAAAGGCCACATGTGGATTACGACGTGGTCTTTTTTGGAAAAGGGTTATCTGGGGAGAGTTAATTTTGGATTTTGCTTTACATTTATTTTTAAAGTGGAATATTTCTCTGGCATTGATGACAATGGCCTAGAAAAGCCAGTTAGTCACCATCTGACATCTTCCCCATGTGGGGTGTTTGCTGCCCCTGCTTCTTTCCCACCTGATGTCTCTGGGGCTGGTTTAAATCCTCTCCCTCGGGGGCCTCTGGGGTGATTTCACTGGCAAACAGATCTATAGGGAAGTCCTGCTGGATCTAAGTGGTGTCATCCTCTGCTCTGATCCTGGGTGACAGGGAGTGGCCCCTGGCGCTGCTCTTTGCTTCTCCTTGGAGGGGGCGATGGCATCCAGGTGAGGCCTTACCCTGCCACATCCAGGTCTGTAAGGCTGGTTCCAGCCTGTGTTCTCCAGTAGTTTTTTTGTTCTTTAATTTTACTCTGTATAGTCTGCAGGGAGTAAAAGGAAAATCACCCAAAGCCTGTATTTAAAGAGCAGACTGGGTTTCTCTTAAGGGATCAAAAATATAGGACTGTTCCATCCCACCTCCCCTAGGGTCATCTCTGGTTCCACTGTGGAGCAGGAAGAGGGTCTCAGGGCAGACGCTGGAGCCTCTGTACTGCGAGGGGGTGGAAGGCGGGGGGAGGCACTGGGAGAGGTGACAGAGGCGGCATCCCTGCAAACTCAGTTGAGAGGTGGGGAGAAGAGCCAAGGCTGGCCCTGGAGTGATGTGCAGGGCATTTTCTGCTGGGTCTTCACACCTCCAGTTGTAATTCATCTAAGAGGGACAACTCCAGGGACAACTCCTGGAGGGAGTAGGGCAGTGGCTGTGGGCAGGTGAGCTCAGAGGACCTGTTGCAGTTGAGTGCAGGTGTAGAGTAGGGCACAGAGGCTCAGAGCCTTGGATCTCCAGGAAGCCAAGAAGCCACCGGGCCAGCCACACGCAGGTGCCATATGCCACCCTGACTTCTCCCACCTGTTCCCACCCCCTTGTGCAGCACCGCCCTTCCAGGCAATGGGTATCAGGTGGTCTCAGAAGTGCCTCCCTTCGTGTTTGCGTGAACTCTGACCTCTCCAGGCCCCCAGAGTGAAAAGCCTGGGGAACCTACCTTACTGGCAGGTGGAAGTGGGCAGGGCCAGGTGCCTGGGCTCCTGCTCTGAGGAGAGGAGGGCTTTGGGATATGCCTCCATCCAGGGCTGGGGAGGGGCTGAGCACAGGCACTCCCTGGGGAGGGGGGCACTCCTCCTTCTTCCTTTTCTCCAGGGACCCCTCTGGACTTGGAGGTGTCCTGATAGTAGGGTGGGCTGTCCACTGGGAACAGCAGCTCTTTCTTTTCCATTCACCAGTCTTTGCTGCCATCCTGATGAAGCCCTGGGGCCTTGGGCATGGGGAGGAAAGAGGGGGCTTTGTCCTTCCCCTGGGGGAATGTTCAGTCTGATGGAAATCTTTTGCCTTTCTGAGATACCCAGCTTAAAGATAGGACAGTGTTGCTAATTCCTACCATTTATCATGCACTTACTGTGTGCCAGGAAGCGCTGAGCACTTGGTAACTTATTTGATCCTCGTAATCTCCCTTTAGGTAGGTGTTGCTTTTTTTTTCGAAGAGGATAATTTATAGATGAGAAAATTGAGGCCCAGAGAAGGTAAGTGGCTCCTGTAAGGTTGTACCTTTAGAGAGCGGTACAGCGGGCTCCAGAGCTCGCCGGTACACCAGCAGCTCCCAAAGTAGTGTGTGCAAGGACTCCCCATGAAGTTTATTTAAAAATCAATTCCTGGGCCCCTTGTCAAGAGAGTCTGATCCAGTAAGATTAAGGTGGACCCCAGGAATCTACCTCTTAAGTAGGCCCCCTAAAATTTGAGGTAGGTGCCCCAGGGACACAGTTCCACCCTACAGTGCCTCCCCAGGTGGAGAAAGGATTGAGGCTGAAGTGATGGGGGGCGGTGCCCGGCCACCCGCAGAGACAGAGGTTTCTGTGTTGACTTCCCCAGGAGGTAGCTGGGGAAGGCAGAATGAGATGGTTAGACTGAGGGTAGGAGGTCCCTTTCTGCTGAGCCTGTGCCTGGTGGGTCTCAGGGGGCAGAGCTGGAGGAGGCTTTTGGAAGAACTGAGGGAGAGATTCTAATCTGGGGGGTGGGAGCTGGGAAGTGGTCCGGGAGAGAGCACATGTCAACTGCCAGAGAAAGGAGGCAGACAAAGGGATTCTCAGATGATGGCAGGGACGCCGGCTGTGGCATTGCAGGCGCAGAAGTTTTGACCGGGAGACATCCACGCCTGCCTCAGTTTCTTCATCTGGACAACGCAGATCAGACATTCTCTGAAGGTCCTTCCAGTGTGTACATTAACGGGGGCACTGGGCCCAAATGAGAAAGGACTTCACTCCAGAGGCCTGGATGGGGAGCAGAATGGGAACGAAAATGATACAACCCTGGGGGGACTGAGAGTCACACAGCCAGACAGTGCATGGCCCTCATGGTCCTTGTCCATTGATCCTCCCGGTCAGAGTCCCTCCAGCTCCTCGAACTCGGCATGTCCCCAAACAAAATCCGTCATGATCCCTAAATTGGCTTTATTTTTGTCATTTCAGTTCTCTCTTTGCCTAGGTAGTGGTGTTAGATGTTTGCTGGACTGAATTATTTAACAATATCTACCATGTGTTAGGCACTGGGAAACGAAGAGGAAAGAGCTGCAGACCCTGCCCTCAAGAGCAGGCCTGTGCGTTGTGCCTCCCATACGCCTGACTCTGTTCTAAGAGCTGTATTTTGCTCTGTTAACTCATTTAATCCCCACAACAGCCCTAGGAGGTGAACACCGTTGTTGTCACCCCCATTTTGCAGATGAGGACACTGAGACTGGCAGGTTAGGTAACTGGCCCAAGCTCACACAATGAACCGGGCAGCCTGGCTCCAAGTCTGGGCTCTGACCTCCCAAGCGCAGTGGACAGACGGGCACTCACACTCTCCGGGCGCAGCATGACACCTGTGGTTTTAGCATGCAGCCTATACCAGGGAGGGAATGAGAAGAGATATGTGGCAAAGGTGAGGCTTGTAGTATGTGGACTAGGTTGGGAAAAGTATAGACTTCTGGGCCAAGGGGGTTGCATTTTTTGGAGGCAGTGGGGATCTCCAGAAGGTTCTCATGGCCCCATCTGTATTTGGAAAGGTGGCTCTAGTGTATGGATCTGGAGGGAGCAGGCTCTTGGAAGAGGGAGAGCTGGTGCCAAGTGCAGAGGCTGCTGCCGTTGTCTGGGGAGGCTGGAGAAGTCCCGGGGGTGCTGGGGGGTTGAGGGTCAGGGCCTTTCCCTATTAGTTTCTCCTTGCCTTGGTTACCAGCGGTGCCAAACCCACAGCCTCGTGCTCCCTAACTAGGAGACCAGCTCCCCAGCCTCCGGGAACCAGATACCATCTTTTTCCCAGGGGACCTGAGGTGGATCCTGAGGGCCCTCCTCCTTACCTTTTCTAGGGCTTTAAATATCCCATGTCAGCCTCCTCTCCTCAAATGCCCGGGGCTCTGCGTTTATCTAGGTGTTAAGCGCCCAGACATTCAACCTCTGAGCTCCTCCTCCCTCTGGAACCCGGGAGCCCCCACCCCAACCAGCTCCGTTGCCCAGAGATCCCAAGTCTCTGAGAACTTCATCTCTCTCTGGGCCGCTGGCATCCTGGCCACCCTGACCCCCAGCAGAGCTCCTGGTGCTCCTGTAGGCCCAATATGACGCCCTCCACGCACTGCCCCTTCTCGGGGGCCACTTGACAAAGTGCACATTTAAGCCCCTTGTTCATTGCTTGCCCGCTTCCCCTCCGCCACTAGAACGTCAGCTTCCCCAGGCAGGGACTCCTCATGCTCATGGCTGTGTTCTCTGTGCCTACACGGTTCACATCCCAGCTCCGCCATGTCCCAGCTGTTTCTCCTTGGCAGGCTCCTTGTCCTTTCTGAGCCCAAGTGTACTCCCCAAAATGGGATATAGTAAGAATTGCTGCCCCTGAAGGTTGTGTTGACCATTCTATGTGATGATGTATGCAAAGCACTTAGCACAGGGACTGCCAAGAAAAACGCCCTCCGTAAACGACCTGAGGTCTATCCTGGCTACGTATAAGCTTTCAAATTCCCACACATTACAGGAGAGCCTAGTGTTTCTCTTGAAGGCCTTTGTGTTTGGACAGCAGTAAACAGGGTAGGAGAAAATTGCATTACATCCGCAAAGAAGGTTGACTGGAGGAAGGACTAGGTCCTGGGCCATGGGTTTTCCCCCCATCCTTATGCTGGCTGCTGGTTACCAAGGTCCAGCACAGACTGTCCAGGAGTGAAGCAGCCTCTAGAACTGACTGGGACCAGCCTGGGAGCTGGAGCCAGGAGTGCCCTGGGTGAGTGTGAATGGGGGATGGGCTCAGCCAGGTCCCCCTGAATTTGGGGGTGGCTGTAGCTGAGGGAGGCTTCAGGGATGTGACCAGCATCCTCTCCAAGGACCATTCTAGAGAGGCCAGTAAATAAACTGAGGACTGTTTTGAAAGGGTTGGAACCACTAGGGAAGAGAACGGGCAAACATCTGCTTTTCCCAGATGTGCTTCCTTCTGTAACTTCATTATGACATGCACACCCAGCACAGAGGACAACAAAAGCACCCTTGGACCCCAGAGGCCTCAGGGTGGAGAACGCTCAGAGCAGGTGAGGCCTAGAGAAGGGCCTGAGAGAAATCAGATGAGACCCTTGAGGGACCTGGCTGAGGTCGAGCGACAACCAGGACATTGAGTCAAATCCCTCGCCCCCAAGTGAGTGTTTAGGTGGGGCAGGGCCCATGCCCAGGGCAAGAGATTGTGATGATGTCCAGAATATTCCCCCAGCTGGTTGGACCTTTGGGACTGGACACAGGGCTGGCCAGCTGGGTGGACCGTAGGAGGACTGCTGGCACGTGGCCTGCCGGCTTTCTGCCCATCCGTAATCTTGTGTGCCCTTGACTGGGCCGCTTCTCTCCAGGGCTGTTACCCTCACACTGAGCGAGGGGCCCCCTGCACCTGGGCTGCACTTAGGGTGTGTGGGGAGGGGCTGTGCCAGAGCCAGAAACCGCAACAGCCCCTGATCCTGGCTAATGGAGGCGGTCTTGAAATGGACATTTTTTTCTTTTTGGCTAAATTAACATTTGGCATTTCAGGGTGCTGGCCCAATGCCCGGCCACTTTGGCCTTCTGCCTGTCAGCTCCTTTGAGGCTATTTTTGCCATTCACTTATTTATTAACTATTATTGCTCCCCAGGACAGATGGGCGTGCGCACGCACACACGCACGCACACACACACACACACACACACACACACACACACACACACACACACACACACACACACACACACACGCACACACACGCACACACACGCCCTTCAACCCAGAGCCCATTGGAAAAGCCATCCTGCGCCCACCAGGCTGAACATGGGATGCAAAAGGGGGAAATGACCAAAAGATGGTCTCTCCGAGTCAGGGTGGAGGAAGGGCTGTGGGGGTGACGGGAGACAGCGACCTCCCCACCCTTATCATTCCCCAGAAACACCTCTACCCCCAAGCCATTTCTGTTCCCCTTCTTTCGCTCTCAGGGGTGTTCAGCCCTGGGAAGGAGCCACGTGGGAGGGGATTGTGGATCCTGCCTGAACCATCTTTCCAGAGAAATCAGCAGGGAGACCTGGGAGATCTAAGGCCTCCTTGCTAGGAGGCAGGAGAGCCCTTGCTTCCTTTCTACAGGAGGCCTGCTTTTCTGCCCTGCTCCACCAAACCCTCACCTTCCAGAGGAGGGAAACTTGGCTTCTGCCTTCAGAGAGCTCCCAGCCTGGTGGGGACAACCCTGGGCTCTGGTCGTGAGATGAAGAGGTGCCACTGTCTGAGAGCAGAGAGCATCAGGAGGAACCGGCCTCCGTTGAGCGGCAGCGTGCACATGGCCCTGACCACCATTTGATCCCTCTGAGAGCAGGTTGCTGGCAGCAGAGCAGGCGCCAGCCCCGCCACCCACACAGACCTGTGTGCAGGGCACTGTGTGCATGGTGTGAGATGATCCCCACGCTTGCGTCCAGTCTCCTTGCCTCAGGGCCGGCTTGTCTGCTCTGAGGCTGGGGCCCTGGCCATGTTCCCTCCCCCCGACAGCCTTGACCCCGGGACTCCCAAAGGCCAGCATGGGACCAACAGGAGAATAGAACGAGCGATAGGGACCTTCCTGCTTCCTTCGGCTGCCTGGTGCCCTACCTGGGCCTTGGTGTGTGCTTGTGAGAACTGCGAATGATGCTTTTGCCGTGTCCAAGGCAGTGAGTGAGGGGATCGGGGGCTGGAGTGGTGGCGACCAGGCCTGAGTCCCGGGATGGCTCCCTCTTTTCTCCCACTCAGCTGGCCAACCCCGCCCTTCCCGTCTTAGGGCACGTGCCATCCACTTTCCTCATCCTCAAGACCCCTTTCTTGGCCTCAGGAAGATACTGCACTCCTGGGACTGGATACTTACTGCAGAGGGACTGCCAGCTGCCGGGCTATGTCCTGTGGGGCTTTTCTGCCTTGGGACTCAATGCCAGCCCTCTCGGAGTCAGGGAACTCCTTGAGGGCAGGGGCTTGCCCCTTCCATCAGACTGGGAGTGAGGCCAGGGTCTGCATTTCCTCCGCCGAGACTCGGAGCTCCTGAGGACAAGGACTGTATCTCCCCCATCAGACTGGGAGCTCCCTGAGAATGGGATCAGGGCCCTCTTCCACCACTCAGGACCCAGTTCCTGGCTGTGGGACACAAAGGTGCGCCTGGGTGCCTGGAAAGAGGGTAGAATGCTGGGGAGCCACACAGCCTTAGCTGGGGATATGGAAGATGAGAAACTTCCCATCTCCCTGCAGGAAGTCAGGGGCAAGAATTCCATCCCCTTAATCAGGAGCTTCCCTCCACTTCCCCTTGTTCCCAGGGGTGGGGTAGGGATGGGTTTTATAGCTGGGGTCGGGGGCAGGATTTCACAAGCCTGAGAGCCAGTTGGGCACTAAAGGTTTGTGCTAATAAGCTCAGGGCAGTCCGAGAGGCAGGCACAGGTGTGGAACAGGTGGGCAGTCAGAGAGGGCTGGGCTGGTGCCCCTGGTGGCCTTAAGACTAAGTGCCCTTTTGAGCTGCTGCCTCGTGTGACCTACTCCTGAGCTGAGGGCCAGGGCAGCCCCGGTCACTGGCCTGTCCCCTCCTCTGAGGTGCAGGGAAGTATCATCTCCTTGTCCTCGAGGTCAGTGCTGATGCTTCTCCCTGGGAGGGACAGTTGGGAAGTCCTCTCTGGTCTGTGCATCCAGACTGTGCCAACCCCTGACAGACTGATGTATCTGTGTCTGTCTTTCTCCCCTACTTGATAAGGGACTGTCTCATTAATTTGTGTGCTCGCGCCTCTCCTGGACTCAACCCTTGGTCTCTTCTGGAGTGCAGTAGCTTCTCAGGGCTCCCAGCAGCACAAGGAGGGGGGCCAAGCCTGCTGCTGGTGGGCCTCGCCTGGAGGCCAGTGTCCTAGGGTCTGGGAAGAGGTGGGTCCTCCTGGCTGGGTGTTCCGGTGGGGGCGGTGGCAGGAGATTTGCAGCCCCCAGGTTGTGAGCTGAGCTCACTGCCCCTGATGTGCAGGTCATGACTCAGTGGCTGTGTGGTTTAATGGCAGGCTTGGATTTGAAACTCAGCTCTGCCGCCTACCTGTGTACAGGTTACCTTGGATGAGTGGCCGCAGCTGTCTGACCCTCAGTGTCCCCATCTGACCACTTGGGGCTGTCGCTCTCCACAGCACAGTACTGCTGTGAGACTTGTGCTCTAATCTGTATAAAACACCCTGGCCTTCCCCACTGCCCACGGAAATCCCACGGACAGGCCGAGAGAGGAGGTGGGTCAACGAGATGTCTAGCTCCTCTGGCCACTGCGCTGCCCTGAGTTTTCCATGGTCTTGTGTACTTTACGTTTTTAAATTTTTTATTTATTTTTAAATTTTATTTATTTATTTTTGTCTGCGTTGGGTCTTCGTTGCTGCGCGCGGGCTTTTATCTGGTTGCGGTGAGCGGGGGCCACTCTTCACTGTGGTGCGCGGGCTTCTCATTGCGGTGGCTTCTCTTGTTGCAAAGCACGGGCTCTAGGCACGTGGGCTCAGCAGTTGTGGCAGGCTCTAGAGTGCAGCCTCAGTAGCTGTGGTGCACGGGCCTAGCCGCTCCGCGGCGTGTGGGATCGTCCCGGACCAGGGCTCGAACCCGTGTCCCCTGCATTGGCAGGCGGATTCTTAACTGCTGCGCCACCAGGGAAGCCTGGTCTTGCGTACTTTAACTTCTGGCTGCTTTAACTACTCATCTAAATCTAGACTCAGCTTTGGCGCCACTTTGCTGAGAGAACTGGAGAGAGTGTGGCCGTATTAGGAGCTGGGCAGAACCCTTCGAGGGCCCCTTTCTGCCAGGGAGGAAGCTGGCAGTCCCAGGGACTGCACGGTTTTTTGCCTCCCAGTAAAGACTCCATTATTATGAGCTAATGTCTGTGCTGTCCCCAGAGTAGCCAGGGAAGAAACACCGAGTATTATGATTAGTGCAACAGTAATAATAATAGCAACAACATCGACAAGCACACACAGTTATGGAGAAGGCTGAGACTTGAGGGCCTGGTTCCAGGCCAGGGCCGCGGTTAGTGTACCAGGGATGGCCTTGGGGCTTGAAGGCAGCAGATCTCAGGGTTTTCATGCTCAACTCTCTCTCCCACAGCTTTCCCCTATTAAAGAAAAAGCCTTCTGGACAAATCAGTAAGTCCCTTCCAGTAGAGCACAGTGTGGTCCTATGCCCATCTAGGGACAGGCGGGGATGTCCCAGAAAGGGAGGCAGTGGGCTCCATTTGCCCTATGTGTCCCCTGCCCCCTGCTCTTCACTCACCCACTCGGAACTCCTCCCACCTTTGTAGTGCCCCACTGCAGGCCTGTCTGCTCTCTTGGGTGGTGACTTGAGCCAGGGTCAGGGGGCAGTTGCCCTGTGAGAACTCTCCCTGGCTCAATCTAATGGCCAGAGTGGACCACACCCAGGTTCTGGATCTAGGACAAGGTGTCAGAGTGAGATGGTATCCGTGCTGCCCAGGACTGGCGCAAACGCTATGGTCATTACAGTACAATGGCTGAGGACACCTGCATTAGAATCCTGGCTTTGTCATGCGTAAACTCTGTGACCTTGGGGAAGTTCCCTAACCTCTCTGGGCCTCAGCTTTCTCATCAGGAAGTGGAGATAATAAAAGTAACTTCACAGTGTTCTTATCCACGCTTATGATGGTATGTGGGACATGGTACGCCCACGAGGGTCAGCTCTTTTTCAGTTACTCTTTTCTCAGTAGGAACAATACCAGTACCTTCAGCAGCTCCCACCCTTGGGATCTGTTGTGCATTGAATTGTCTTCCTAAAAGATGTTAAAGTTCTGACTCACAGTACCTTTGACTTTATTTGGAAACAGGGTCTTTGCAGGGTACTCAAGTTAGATGAGGTCATTAGGGAGGGCCCTAATCCAATATGACTGGTGTCCTTAGAAAAAAGGCGAAATTTGGACCTAGAGGTAGATATACATTGAGGGGAGATGGCCTGAAGACACAGGGAAAGTGCCATCTACAAGCCAGGAACACCTGAGAGAGTCTCCCTCACAGCTCTCAGAGGAACCAACCCTGCTGACTCCTTGAGTTTGGACTTCTGGCTCCTAGAACTGTGAGGCAGTTATTTTTCGTCATTTGAGCCGCCCGGTTTGTGGTCCTTTGTTAAGGCAGCCCTAGGAAATGAAGGCAGGGTCTGATAGGGGTATGGCCCCCTGCTTCCCACTGCTCCTCCGAGCTGCCTGCCACCTGCAGGGGAGAAGAATGGAGGTGGGACAAGCAGGCCAGGGTCCGGGGCCTGCCGTCAGGCTTTGGCTGGCTGTGAGGCTCTGGCATCTCAGATGACCTGGGCTTCTGGCCATGCAGGTAAATGGAGCTGGAGCCGTTCGTAGGGCCTGGGGTGCAGATAGCCCACCCCTCGCCTCCCACCCTGCCTTCCTGCCTCTCGCCTCTGCTTCTTGGAGCACTCCCTACCTCACCCCTGCTCCAGACGGGAGGACATGGAGAAAGGAGGTAATAAATCCCTGGAGAGGACAAGCCACAGTGGGATGTAGGCCTGAACATCTCTGCCGCTCTCCTCGCCTGTCTCCTGGAACTTTAGCTTCGATCTCTAGTTGGGAAATGGTCTGCCTGTCTGGGGTGTATCCGTGTGTGTGTGTGTGTGTGTGTGTGTGTGTGTGTGTGTGTGTGTGTGTGTGTGTGAGTGTGTGTACTGAGAATGTCCCTCATTAAGCTTCTGTGGGCCTCGTGACCATGACTCATGAATGCACAATCAGGCTGCGCTGGACGGAGGAGACCTGTCCCCGGGGTGGGTGATGCCAGCTCCCGAAGCGCACCTCGGCAGCCCGCCCCTGCCTGCTCCCTCCAGAGAACGGGCTGTGCAGTATCACTTGAGGGAACAGACAGGTCTTATGTGTCTCTGTCTGCATGGCATGGGGATCCAGCGACGAGGAAGGTGCTGGCCTCGCCCGCCGGGAGCTTGTCATTTGCCGGGGCGGAGGGGCGGGTGGGCGTCTAAGACAAGCACAAAATAACTCTGAATCCGAGGGGAATAAAGCAAGGAGTGCGGAGAAGTGCAAGCTGAGAGTGGAGGAGGGGGCTGTGGAGGAGGAGGAACTCAGCACAGGCAGTCGGGGACGTCTTGTCCCACGGAGGGGTGGAGGAAGATGCAGAGTAGTCCCCCAGCACGGTAAGACCCTGGACTAGCCATGGCCACCAACTCTTTTGTGGGCAAGGAGATAGCTCCTCTCAGGAATCAGAGTGGGTTCATTTCCCTGAAGAGCCCTGGCCACTAGGCCCACTGGCAGGTCTGAGCTACAAGCAGCCAGGGGCCTGGGAGCCAGGACCCACACTGGTCACAAAGGCCAGTGGCACATGTTCACCCCAGGATCCCACTTCACCACCTGCTCTGTGCTCCCTCCATCCCGGGTGCCCCAGAGAGGGCCCTGTATCCCCCTTGTCCCACAGTGATTCTCCGGAGACCTGCCCTCTACCACACCAGAGGCCCTGGTGTTGCACAGGTGGACGGCACAGAGCCAAGGCCAGGGAGGCACCCTCCCCCACCCCCAACTTCTCTTTGAATGGCAACACTGTTCCTTCACCCTGGCTCATCCTCCATGCCTCTTCCTCACTTGCCAAATTCTGTCAATTTTCCAAGAGAAAAGTCTTCCCTTCACTCTTTCTTCCAACTCCCACGATGCTCCCTCACCTGCGTCAGGGCTCATCCCACTCTCCCAGACCTGCTTCAGCCTCTTTCCAGGGCACCCCCGGCTACATGCTCCCCACCCCACACACTCTCCTTGTCTACTCCCTTCTAAGGTGCAGCCTTAACCATGTGCCCGTGCCCACAAACCCCAAGGAATCCCCTCTGATGGCTACATTATACAGACACGCCTCGAGCCAGCATGTGAAGCCTCACTTCCCACCTGCCCCAGGGAGGACCCTGCACGTGGGTCACTGGGAAGACTGAGTGTACCAGACACGTCCTGCCCGCTCCAACTTCCGGGCCTGTGCTTCCTCCCCGCCCCCGGCAGCAATGCTGGGGCCTCAGAGGCTCCTTCATGAAGCCCCCCATGGCCTGTGAGGGAGGAGGGCTCGCTGTTTCTGGCTGGCTTGGCCATCCAGCAGTGGTTTCCCTCACTGCCCTGTGGTGAGCCTGGGAAGAGGACCGAGGGGGAGGGGGGGGCTCTCATTGGTACAGCTACTTTTCTTCCCTGGAAAGGCAGACTCACTGTGGCCTTTCTATGCCTCCTGGCCCAGATCATGCGTGGTGGGACGAGGAGGAAGGAGGGAACTTGTACCTTGGGAGATGCTAGGAAATCAGGGGCACTTGAGCCAGACAGGTGTGCTTATTGGGTCAGTGGAACCACAGTGTGCCTTTGGGGTTCATGTCTCTGAGGGGAAGGATTAGTCAGTTTGGGCTGCCCTAACAAAATACCACAGACTTGGTTTAAATAAGACATCTATTTTCTCACAGTTCTAGAGGCTGGAAGTGCAAGATCAAGGTGCCAGCAGATTTGGTTTCTAGTAAGAACTCTTCTCCTGGCTTGCAGATGGCTGCCTTCTTGCTGGGTTCTCACATGGCCTTTCCTTTGTGCATGAGCTTGGGGAGAGAGAGATCTCAGATGTCTCTTCCTCTAGTTATAAGGGCACCAGCCCTATTGGATGAGGGCCCCACCCTTATGACCTCATTAATCTTAATTACCTCCCCAAGACCCCATCTCCAAATACAGTCACATTGTCGCGGGGGGGACCAATCAATTTGGGAGGACATAATTCAGTCCATAACAGAGAAGATCTGTGAACGAGAGCCATGGGTTTGTATCTTCCTCATCATCAGGGTGCCCTGTCCATGGGTGTGAAAGACCTGATTGGTAGGAAATTTGCTCAAAATCTCAAGGTCTCTACAAATTTCTGTGAGAGAATTGTCACATCCTGTCAGTTACCTCAGATGATGAGGCAGAGTCTGAGTGTCCCTCGTCCTTAAAGCTTCCTCCCCTCTTTCTCAATCAGATTGGGGTCAGGGAGGACCTTTGGGAGGCCAGCTAGGCTGCTTCACTGTGGGGCAGCCTGGTGTCTAACCCCAACCCAACAGGACAAAATGCCCTGATGATAAAAGTTCCAGAGAAGGAGATTCTTGCTGTTGGTCCTTTGTAGGAAAAGTCTGGAAGTGAGTCCTGAAGAATGAAGTCTCAGAGAGCTGTTGTGGGGGGAGGTGACCTGCCCAACAAGACAGCGGGTCCTGGAGAACACCACTCTCTAAGGGACAACATCATCTCCGCTTCTGGCCCCCCTGCACCATCTCTTCCTTCTTTCTGTCCCTCCGTCTCCCTTTCCCTGTGCCCTCCCTGGGCACCTCACCTGGGTCCTGCATTATAACTTCCTGCCCTTGGGTGGGACCTTTGTCTCAAATTTTTTTAATATGAAACATGGCAAAGTAGAGAGAATAATAGTGAGCTCCCACACACCCATCATTCAGATTCGACAATTAGCATGATTTTTCCCACATTTACTTCATTTATTCTTTTTTCCTCTTGCTGAAATCTATTAACGCAAATTCTAGCCATCATGTCCATGTACCTGTATATACTTAGTGTTTCTGAAAAAAAAATGTGCATCCGAATTTGATCTCTGCCTCTCTGTGCCATCCCAGGTCAGTCAGTGATGCTCTCACTGCTCAGTTTCTTCACTGTGAATTTTTCCCAAGGGTGTGGTATTGGGTAAAATAAAGGAGAACTTAGAAAGAACAACAGTGTAGTAAGAAGGTGTGCCAGATTAAACCTGAGACCTGGGTTTTGTAATTAGACTGCGTTATCCCTGGTTGGAGCTCCTCCCTAAGGCCACAGAGGCACTGTGGGATGTGCCACCCCCTCTCTCTGGTCACAGGAAAAGTAATCATTTTCTAAACGGTCCCGCAGACACTGAAGAGAGGCTCATTAGTCCTCCCAGGGACCGCTGTCACCCCTGGGAGGACAAGTGGCCCAGCTCAGAAAGAATCTGGGTCATCTTATCTTGTACCATGACGATCTCCCCAGGGCTCTGGAGAGAAGTAGCCCGACCAGCGAGACCCCAGGCACACTGGCACGTGGCGTGGAGGTGTACTAGTGGATGGCACGGCTGGGGAGAGGCTGCTTAGGGTTCTGTCCAGGGCTGATTCCACCCTGTCCCCTGGTCCCCTGCTGAGTCAAAGGAAGTTTAATGGTTTCGTCTCATTCCTCTCTAACAAATGAATTTCTCTCCCTCTCTTGGCAACCTAAGCCGTGTTTACAGAAAATATCAGAGTCTAGAATAAACACTTCCTGTCAGACCCAAGGGCCAGTGGAGACCGTGGGAGGACTTGCAGGTCTGCTCCCTGTTGACTGGGAGGGGGCTGCAGGCCCCGCTGTGGCTCACCCCTCAGCTCTTCTCTCTGGGGGTCCCAGAGATTGCTGTGGTGAAGCTTTGGAGTCAGACAGACCCACATCAAATCCTGCTTCCCGCCTTGGTTACCCATGTGACCGTGGACAGGTTACCTAACCTTGCATAGCCTCAGTTTCCTCATTTGTAAATCCTCGGAAGGGTTGTCAAGTCAAATCCCTAGCTTAGTACTGGTCCTCAGAAATGATGCTGCTTTCTCTCCCCGCTGACCTGGAGCTCCCATGTCCCTCTGGCATTCGGTACTGGACGCAGGGAATTATTGGCAAAAAAAAAAAAAAAAAAAATTATTGATACAGTTTCTGAGGACCATTTCCCATACATTATCTCATTGGAGTATCAGTGAAGTAGGAATTATTATCATCATCCCCATTTTGTAGAGTTGAAAATTGAAGCTCAGAGAGGATAAGAGGATTGTACAGAGTTGCACAGTAAGTGTGGAGGTGGGGCTCAGGTGGGGCACAGGCTAGTGGGTGAACTTGGTGTGGAGTGGCCAGAGGGCCAGGATTGTCCACCCGGGAGCAGAGAAGGCTGGGGGTGGAATGAGAAGTGGTTCAGGCCTTTGAAGATTCAGTGTCCCTGCAAGTCAGTCTTCACTCACCCATCCTGGGCAGATCCTCCAGCAGTTTGTATGCCTTTACCTGGCCATATACTGTGTGGACCATTTTTCAATCTCTCTCTCTCTTCCTCTCTGAGTTTTGTTTTATTTGAACCAGAGCTGACAGGGACTTTGGGGGTCACCTCCCCTAGCTCTGTCTGAGAGGGAGGCTCTGTGCACAGAGGTGAAATGACATGCCCAGGGGCACACAGTCTCCAGTGGGGCTGGGACGTGACTCCCAGGCATTGCTCTGTCCACTACACGGCCCTGCCCCTCCTTGGTCTTTGCTGCCTAGTCTACGCTCCTTCGGGACAGAGCCTGGGGTTCCTGTCTCACATACCCAACACAATCATGTTTAATAAATACTCGTCGAGCAAATCAAAGGGGAAGGGAACTGCTTTCTCTGTCCTTTCTGAGGCGAGAGTAAGAGATCCCTCAAGTTGCAGCCCGAGGCTCAGGCAGGTCCGCTTCCTGCGGTGGCCCCGCTGCCCCAGTCTCCGGAGACTGTGGACTCAGTCGTCCCCTCTGCTGAGAGTCACACTGGTTTGGGGGTGGTTTGGAGGAATCCTAGGCAGGTCTGGATGCAGAGCTGACCCCTGACTTGGCCTCCCAACTTCAGGCCTCAAGTTTCTGACGGGAGGCCCTCCCCATGGGCATTTTTCTGGGGCTCTACTCCACAAGTTCTGTCTGGGAGGGAGCATCTCCCTCCCTCCTCGGACTGAGATCAGAGGCCTCCCAGGAACAGACAACCTTCCTCGGGCCCCAGCCCACCCATAGGCCTGAGCTCATAGCTCTGGGATCTCATCAGGGACGGGAAGTGCTCCTGCCTGCCTGCGTGCGATTAGGGTTCGGGGAAATGTGACGTGTTTTAGGCACGCTCAGCGCCTGCCTTCGGAAAGGTCACTGCTTAAGAAAACAGCCTGGTCTTGGGCTTGGCCTATCTGCCCGGAAGCAAGGTCTGCAGCTCCTCTCCCATAGGCTGGCAGCATTTCTCAGATGAAAACAGGAAAACAGAACAGGGGAGAGAGGCTCATCGTCTCCTGGATGAGCCTGTGTCATAGCCTGTGTCGTGAAGTCTGCTTCTGACGCCGAGTACGTCTCCGGGGGCGCAGTGATTTCTCACAAATCTGGATTTAACCAGGAAACAAAGTCCAAGTCTGCGCTCTGATGGCCTGCTCTGGAGGCCCTAGTGGGCCTCTGTACCTGGCAAGTGACGGTCCCCAGCCTTTGTGACAGGCGTGTGCATGGACGGGGCTGTTTAGGGCAATCATCGCCTGAGCACGTGACCATGACTGCCCTTTTTAGTTTTTGTTTGTTTTGTTAGCCTGAGGAAGGATCCAGATGTTTCTAGTTCTCCAGATGTTTTTCGTGGTAAAGCTGAAGACCAGAGATAGGAAATGACAGATGCAGGGAAGGTGGGTCCCAGAGCTTCCCACGTAACAGATAACCAGCTGATAATTTGTCTTCCATGGGGGCTCAGATTCTCTCTGCCCTGGACTCCCACCTTCAGCCCGACTGTTGAGTATGTCCCCCTCTTAGGTTTTTGTTTTTACCTTCTCTCAGAGCTCTCTTGCACTAGCACTGGAACTGCCATCTTCATTGCCTTAACACATCATCCCAAGAGCCCTCCGGGGGCGCTGGCCCCTTTGGGAATCACTCGTTAAGGAGTGCCCGGATGTGGGGGACATGGTGGTTGCATTATTTGACATTTATTTGGAGTCAGAGGGAGACACACGGGGACAGTCCTATCAGGTTTTTTTCTCTGTCACTCTGGTCCTATCCCTCCCATCGCCCCCATTTTCTAGCGGGGAGAATGTCTTCTCTAAGCGCCTGCTGGCAGGGATCTGAACTACCACAGGGCAGCCAGGCTGGCCCAGTATAGCCCACAGGGGAAGCTGCTTTCTCTCCTCCGTGGCATATTCCCCTTTGGTCAGGAAGTCTCCCCGAAGTCTAGCCTCCTTCCCTCTTGTTGTCTCTTCTGAGCTTTCCCTAAGTGGAGGAAGATTTTTGTGAGTGGGAGCCTTCTTGGCACCTTCCAGAGAGGAGGGCAGGTATCCCGAGCTCCTGGCTTGGTGTTTCGAAGCTTTGCTGGACTTTGTGGGGGGAGGGCGTGCTCCAGAAGATGGGAAGTTCTGTTTGGGTGGGTTTGCTAAGTGGGGGCCCCCAGGCTGAAGGGACAGGAACTGGGCCGTGTGTGGGGAAGGGTGATGAAGGCTGTAGTCTGTCCACCTGGGACTCTGTTGTGCAGTCAATGTGGGCTGAAAGCCGTGCATGGACTCCCTCACCTGTATTGACATGTCAGCCCGGCTGTCCCTTTAGGTTGAGCCGTTTGGGGACAGCATGCCGGAGCCCGGAGGCCTGGGTCCCCAGGCTAGAGTCTGAGCTCAGGAGCAGCTTGAACCTCCTCCCTGCTTTGCTTTTAGGACTTGGGCTGAGTCCTGGGGGCAGAGCAGGTAGTGCTGGGCTGGCACTCTGTGGGAGCCAGGACTTAAAGCAACTCTGGATTAGCCATTGAAGGTGTTTGAATAAAGGATGGGCGTGATGGAGGTGATGAATGTAAGCGCTTCCGTTATTGAGCCTTTCCTATGTGTGCTTTGTGTTGTGTCCTTTGATTCCATCCTCGCTGCAGCTCTCTAAGGAGGGTATTGTTATCCCGGTTTTCCAGAAAACCGAGTCTCAAAGGTCACCCAACTAGTATGCGGTGGAAGTGTGATTCCAGAGCTAGATCAGGTGCAGGGTGTGGCCAAGGGCCTTGGAATAAGGGAGGGAGAGCTGACACCTGGGAGGTGGTGGTGGTCCCAGGCTGCTCCTTCCAGGAGAAGGAGAAGGAGGAGGGGAGGAGAACTCTTCCACAGGGCAGAGATGCCCCGGAAGGGAGTCTTCGCGAGCTGTTTCCTGGGGAGTTCTAGAGAGGAAACTCCCAGTCACTCTGCCGCCCTTAAGAGTGATCGGCTGAATAAATTTTTTTTAAATTAAAAAAAAAAAGGGGGGGCTTCCCTGGTGGCGCAGTGGTTAAGAATCCACCTGCCAATGCAGAGAACACGGGTTCAATCCCTGGTCCGGGAAGATCCCACATGCCGCGGAGCAGCAAAGCCCGTGCGCCGCAACTACTGAGCCTGCGCTCTAGAGCCCGTGCTCCACAACTGCTGAGCCCGCACGCCTAGAGCCTGTGCTCCGAAGCAAGAGAAGCCACTGCAATGAGTAGCCGGCGCACCATAATGAAGAGTAGCCCCCGCTCGCCGCAGCTAGAGAAAGCCCATGCACAGCAACAAAGACCCAACGCAGCCAAAAATAAATAAATTAGATTAATTAATTAAAAAAAAAAGGGTGATCAGCTGTGTTCCCGCCCCCATCCCTCCCTCCCTCATCCTCCCAGCTCTGGAGGGGGCCCTGGGGGCAGATGGGGGCTTCCTGCTGAGCTGATAGGATCCGGGCCCTGGGCTGTGTGGGGAGAACAGTGGAATGTCCCTTTGCCTCCTCCTGTCTGGGGATCTCCGGGCTATGGGGCCACTGCCCTGGGGAGCATAGGTCTGGGGGTGGGGGAGTGGGTGTGGGAAGGGCTGTGGAAAAAGCTGGGGCCGTGTGACAGCAGACAGATTTATGATGGCTCTCCCTTTAGGTGTTTGCGTTTCCCAGGCCAGTGAGCTGGTGAAGAGAGGAAGAGTTAATCTATATCCAGCTGATAGATTAGCTCCTCTGAGCCCAGGAAACTTTCTCAGCTCAGCCGACTGGGGCCTGGGGGGTGGGCGGTGCCAGGCCAGGAAGGAGTGTCTTTCAGGGGCAGTTTCTACACTGTTAAGAAAGCAGGTGCTTCGAGGAGCAGTACCTCAACCACTTGGAGGGCTTTCCGGGGTGGGGCGGGGGGCACCCCAGAGTTTCCAATTCCCAAGGTTGGGATGGGGCCCAAGAATCCACATTTCTAGCCAGTTCCCAGGTGATGCAGCTGCTGTTGGCTTGGGGATCCCACTTTGAGAGCCGTGGTGCTAGACACTCAAATGAGAGTTTATGGTTACTCTTCCCTCACCCCACCTTGCTTCTTAGACGGGTCTGTGATTCGGAACTCGCCCTCTCCGCCTGAGAAAGCCGCGTCCTGCCGTGAGGCCCTGGTTCAGAGGACAGCTTCCCCCACGGCCACACTGAGAGCCACGTGTACTGGGCCGTCTGTCCTCACTTCCTTATTGTGCCCGGTTTTACGGTGCTGTTGCACACTCCCTGAACACCGCGAGTCACTCTCACTAATCCTTGGGCCCCTGTGGTGCCTCGCACAGGCCCTGGCACATAGAGGAACTAGGGGCAGAGTGGGTCTGGTTAAACTGAACCATTGTCATGGTTAAGACATTCTCAAAACCAGGAAATCAAGGTTCAGCTGGGGAGAGCATTGCACAGAGGCCTCCTAGGCTGGTTAGGGGCAGAATCAGAACTAGAACGTGGCTTCCTGGACTCCTACTATATGCTCTCTGTGTAGACAGTTTTACCAAAAAAAGTCCGTAAGCTTAAAACACCAGCTAATTCTCTTAAGTCTTTCCTGTATCTACAGAGGTGCATTGTGTATATGTAAATGCAGTCTGCATAGCTAGAATTTTGTGTCTACTGTTTTTTTTTAAACTTAACATTTTGCGTACTGATTTTCTTGCTGAGTGTACAAATGACTGTCTTTCGTGTGATGGCCCTATATTATCTCATTTAATTCTCACAACAGCACTGAAGGTAAGTATTATGACTGTTTTCATGGAGTAGAATATCCCATGGAGGTGATGTTCTGTGGTTTGCTTAATGTTTCCCAAGCATCATGAACATTGAATTGGTGTTTGGAGTTTTCACTCTAGGTCCAGCGCTCTTTGAACCATCCCATACCACCTCTTATGTTTCTTTTTACGTGCCCGCTGTACACTGTATATCATGGATGATTTGATCTGATTCTTTTTTAAAAATTGAGGTGAAATTCACATAATACAAAAGTAACCATTTTAAAGTATACAATTCAACAGCATTTAGTACATTCATAATGCTGTGCACTCATGAGCTCTGTCTAGTCAAAACATTTTTGTTACCCCCAAGAGCACCCCATACCCATTAGTAGTCATTCCTAATTCTCCCCTTCCCCCAGCCCCTGGCAACAACTTTTCTGCTTTCTGCCTCTATGGAGTTACCTCTTCCAGATATTTCATATAAATGGAATCATGCAATATGTTTATTTTTTGTGTCTGGCTTCTTTCACTTAGTATAATGTCTTTGTAGTTCATCCACGTTGCAGCATATATCACGTGCATCGTTCCTGTTTAGGGCTGAATTCAGCTGCATGGATGTATCACATTTTGTTTATCCAGTCCCATTCTTTTTGGTAACCAGGGAAATCCAAGGGCTAATGTTGGATTCTGGAGTGTGATGCTAATGTTTTGAGAAGAGAAGGGGGTCTCAAGAGGAGTTTATTGATGGGGGCTGCATGGGACATGGGAGAGAGTGGTAGGGAGTCTTGAGAAGGTAGAGTTGGTGGTCAGAGGTGGGACTGGGTATGTACCCTTGAGGGATCAAGGGGGCAGAGCAGGATGGTGGAGCTTGGCATGGAGGGGCAGCTGAGCGGGTGTCACATCCCTAGAACAGAGGAGTAGTCAGTTCAGGGAAATGTGGTGGTTGAGCTCCAACGATGTCCCCAAGCCTGCATGTGAATGGCTTCAAGTTGAGGAATTTTGATCCAAAACCAAGGCGTGACCTCGTGCCCAGATGGAAAAGGTCCTGGATTTCCTGGGAAACAGGAGCAATAGCTGTGGCCTGGCCTGCTGGGCGGGTGTGGGAGTGACAGGCTGGCTGAGCATGGCGGCGTACCCCCGAGAGGAGTGGTGTGGGACAGGAGAGGAGCGGGGCCTTATAAGGAGCCCAGCTGGGCGGAGTTGTGGGAATGCCAGCTTGCTCAACCCCAGGTCACCCGGGCGTTCTTGTCCCTCCCAGCATTACAACAGTCAGTGTTGATTAGAGCGTTGTTTGTGCCATTTGAGTGATCATGGGAGAAATGGAATAACCCTGAGTCTCAAGAGCACAGTTTCAGGAGGGAAAAAAATCCATTTCCTCTCCCCCTCAGTCGCTCCAACTCAGATGAAACACCACTTTGCTGGTCAGTGGCACCAGACAGCTCTCTTCGTAACTGACTGAAGAACCGTAGGGTTAAACTTATTTAAGTTTAAAACACTTAAAATGTAGGTGTTATTATTATCCAGGTTCGGTGAGACCAGCAGATCAGGAGACGGCTGCCACTGAAAAGCTAGTGTGTTACTCACAGGTCCCGAGAGGAGAGGATGCGTTACGCCATGGGCTGGGGGGCGCCCGGGGAAGCACAGGGGTCAGTGAGGAGGCAGCGTGAGGGGAAACGTGGGCTAGAGCCTCTGTTGAGGTTTCTGCAGGAAGGAATGGGTGAGGCAGGGCAAGCAGGCTTGGGATTGGCTAGTTTGAAAAATGTCGGTGGGCTCTGAGGCGTAGGACTGTCCGAGTTACCTGGCACTTGTCCCTGGGGTGAGTAGGGCAGGGGAGTGGTGGGCCGGAGTGTGGGAGTGTAAGAGCTTGATAAAGAGGAAGGCTCACACACAGGCAAGAGGCAAGTCATTGACTCTGTCTCCGAATTGACCAGGTAGACCCCAAGGTGTGGAAGCGTCTGAAATACAGAAAAATAAAAAGGCACGATTGGTAGAGTGGGGAACCTCAGGACCTTGTTCTCAGCACAGTCCTACTCAGGCCCGGCAGGGGTGCTTCTCCCATCACGTCCTGCTCTCCTCCTTGCCTCTCGTAGCTCTCTCAGGTACCGAAGGAGAGAAGAAGGTTGGAGTCCTCTTCTCTGCCTGGGTGGCCTCTTGGAAGCGTTTGCCTTCCGGGGAGAAGAGGACTTGGAAGCTGTTCACGCTCTGGCCCGAGATGACTGGTGTCTGCCTGTCCATCTCTGTCAGCTCTAGGCTGGCGCTCAGAGCCTCACCCAGGGGCGCAAGGAGGAGCGTGCAGGGGTGGGGCGCTGCAGGCCTCTGAGGGTCTGGGACTTGGCCACAAAATCAAGGCCACGGCAGCAGGAAGGCAGGCCTGGGAGCTGGCGCTGGTTGGCCTTCAGGCCTGTCCCAGGCAGCTCTTCTTTCAGACGCTGCTCTGGCCAATCAGCAGCAACCGTCATAGGTCACATTTCTGGTGGTTCTGGCACGCTCGTTCCCCGCTGCCCGCCCTCTGTCGTCTCTGTGTTGTCCCAGCAGCACCCCAGAGGCAGGGAGGGTCCGTCTAGTTCTCTCTGTGGTACATGAAAATGGAGGCTCAGAGGAGGCCAGAATGGGGGGCCCAAGCCCCAAAGCAAACACGTTTACCAGACCCCTCGGACAGGGTTTCTCTCTGAGAGCCAGTTGAAGATGGAGTGTAAAAAGATGGAATAAGACAGAAATCTGTCTGTCAGCCACCTTCTCTTGCAGCTTGGGGTCACTCGTGCCCAGACGAGTCCAGGTTCCGCTTGACTCCTCCGGGGAGCCCTGGTTGTGTGACTCTCCCACCAGGCTCCGTCTGGTCTGAAAACCCCCTAGAGCTGAACTCAGCGGCTCTGGGGACATACACGCGGCCCACAGAGCTGCCAGGAGCCCTTGTCTGATGGGGGTGGAGGCTCCAACTCTTCCGAGCTGCCTTCCTACCTGGGAGGCCTGTGCGAGTGTTTGTTCTGGGCATAGTACACATTCTTCTCTCCAGAACACAGCTGGAGAGACGGGGGCAAGGCAGGAACCAGGCCTCAGTAGAGCACAAAGTCCGGGCTGGGGGGTGGTGAGTCAAGGGCCGGAGGTACCAGGAGGCCCTCTGCTCGATGCTCAGAACTGACTGGCAGCTCCGGAGTGACCATGTCCATCCCCTGGGTCTGGCAGGGGCAGTGTTTGTCCAAGGTCAGAAGCTAGGGGAAGAGGAACCGTGTCTTCACTGGGGTCTCGTGTTCTCAGCACTCGGGTGCTTGGCAGTGCTTGTTCACCAGCCGGGGTTCACGCTGTATTTACAAGTCCCCTCCCGAAGCCGGCAGCAGTGGCTCTCTGCCTGGGGCGGGCAGGGTTGTGACTCAGACACAGCGCCGATTGTGTCGCTTCTGCTGGCGCTTTGCAGTTGGCTGTTCTGCCTCATTCGGTGTTTCCTGGGTGGGCATAGCTCTGTACTTCCTCACTGTGTTTCAGATCCTTTGAGGGAAGAGGGGTGGGTCTTACTCCTTTCTTGTAAACTAACCAAACTCAAACTGTTCGCTAAATCAGGAAGGTGAACACCTCCACGTAGCTGACTCTAATCAAGCAGCATGTGAGAAGGTGGTGGGAGAGAGAGATTCCCTTCTGGCTGGAGTGTCAGAGGAGACCTCACGGGGGAGGGACTATAGATGGGTATGGATTCCACAGAGAGATGGGATTGGACGCAGAAGGATAGAAGGAGGAATGTGACAAGGACACACAGGAAGGAGAGACCCGGGGTCCGTGAGGGAGGCTGTGTGAGGAGAGGCCCCCGTGGGCTGGGAGGGGATGGCTCAGGGGTTCATTCTTAATCTCATGGACAGCGGGAACCCTTTGGGAGCTTTTGATTGTCGTGGTTGGTTCATTCACCTGGTGGTCATATGGGGTGGATTGGGAGTAGGAGAAGGTGGCGTCCTTAGGACGATGGAACTAAGAATGGGTTCCTCACTGCACTGGGACATGGCCTGAGATTTTCCTCACAGTGATCCTGGTAGGTGGATGTTACTACCATCCCCATCTCACCAACGAGAAAACTGAACCCAAGTCGCACGTGCTGTAGGTGGTGGAGACACGAGTCAAAACCAGGTCTCTCTGGCTCTAAATCTGTGCTCTTCATGCTACTCAAGACTCTGCAAGACGTGGTGAAGAAAGCTTTTGATGTCATTGTTCATCGCATCTGTATTGAGGGATGCTTTAATGGTTTCTTTTTTTTCTTTATTGCCAGTCTTTAATTAGATAATAAATATAGGTACATCTCCCCTGCCAAAAAGGAAAAACTGTAGACGTGACTAGAGCCCCATTTGAACACTTTTCCCAACCATGGTCCTATGAGCTGCTCTGCCTTGGGATGGAGAGGTTGGAAGACACGCTTGCTTGCATTACAAGCCCTCCCCCGCAACCCCTGCCTTCTAACATCCTGCCAACATTGTCAATCACGCTGTCACCAGGGTTACCAGCAGTCCAGTGCTGTCCAGCAGCCAGATTTGATCCCAAGAATAGTAACTTTGGGTTAGAGCCATGCTCTGCAGCCCCAGCATTCTACCTCTGGGCCCAGCCCAAGCTATATATTTGGAGAGCGGAGGGTTGTCCTCCTTGCCATCAGCCTTAAAAGGTCCTGCTTGTGGTCCAGGCATCCCTCAGGTCCCTTGATATCCAGTCGTGGTTTTGCCTTCTCTTAATTTATCTGAACCCTCCATGAGCCTGTTCTGTTTTCAGCCTATCTCAGCTCTTAAGAGAGATGGGGACCAGGGGTTCCCGTCCATCTTGGTAGAACGCACTTCCTTCTTATGTCTAACTGTGCTTCTTTAAGCTCTCAGCGGCATTTAGCCCTGGTCTTAGAGGAGTTGGTGTGCAAAAAGTCTGCCTTTTCATGGCCCTTGTCTACTCGGCTCTCCCCTGGGGACCCGCTCCAGCCTGGCCAGGCCTTGTCTGAGGCATTGCCTGTGGATTCTGGGCCAGGGGCAGGCACCGTGGGGTCATCCGGGGTCATCTCAGTCTCCTGATATGTTTCTTTCTTTTTTTTTTTTGCCTGCGTCGGGTCTTCGTTGCTGCATGCGGGCTTTCTCTAGTTGCGGCGAGCGGGGGCTATTCTTCGTTGCAGCGTGCGGGCTTCTCATTGCAGTGGCTTCTCTTGTTGCGGAGCACAGGCTCTAGGCGCACGTGGGCTTCAGTAGTTGCAGCATGCGGGCTCAGTAGTTGCGGCACAAGGACCCTAGAGGGCACAGGATTCAGTAGTTGTGGCGCGTGGGCTCTAGGGCATGCGGGCTTCGGTAGCTGTGGTGCGCAGGCTCAGTACCTGTGGCTCGCAGGCTCTAGAGCACAGGCTCAGTAGTTGTGGCTCATGGGCTTAGTTGCTTCGCGGCATGTGGGATCTTCCGGGACCAGGGATCGAACCCGTGTCCCCTGCATTGGCAGGCGGATTCTTAACCACTGCGTCACCAGGGAAGTCCCTCCTGATATGTTTCTAAGGCCCTTTCTGGGACAGGCCACGTTCTCTAGGTTCATTTGGTTATAGCCACATGTCACAGCAGGGGCCCCAGAGAACAGCTGGAAAGTTTGGGAAAAAGTTGTTCCTGCCATGAAGAATGCTGACCAGAGAGAGGTCAGGGCTCAGGTTGATCCCAGCTTTCTTCCCCACCCCCTCAGGAAAAGTTGCCTTGATCTTGCCACCACGTGTTTCAATGAAATCTTATATAGGTCTCTCTGGGAAAAACAGTTTATAATCATTTGGGTAGCCATCTCCCCTTCCTCTGCCCAGCTCCTCCACCGTGACCCCAGCCACTAACTGTGCTCCAAGGAGCACAGGTTGAAAATCATCTGCTCTAGGCTGTAGAGCGATCAGACATATGCTTGTTTTTACCCTAAGTGCCAATAGCCATGAAATGGTCTTTTTTTTTTTTTTAAGTAGAGGGGTGGGGTCGGGACGGTAGTTCCCCACTTGCACATGAATTATGCTGCCCTGGTGTCATGGTGTTTTGCTTTTCCTGAGAAGGAGTCCTCAGGCGCTGGGTTTCCCGTGACCAACCCAGGCATGTGCCTGGGCGTAGCATGAACCTCCCGCCCCATCTGTCTGATCCAGCCACCCGTTGGAGCCACGAGTACTCTTGGGGAACTTCAAATCAGGACCCTCATCATGTATTTTTTCCCAAAATTATTTATGCACATTTGGAAACTGAGAAAAAAAAAAAAAAACAAGCACCCATAGTCCCATCAGTCTAAATAGTCACTGTTTGCATTATGGTGAATTTCCTTTGAGTTTTTGTGAACATATAGGTGTTGCACCCCCCATATAGGGGTGCAAAACTTTTTTATTTTATTTATTTTTTATTTGTTTATTTATTTATTTTTGCGGTATGCAGGTGTCTCACTGTTGTGGCCTCTCCCGCTGCGGAGCACAGGCTCCCGACGCGCAGGCTCAGCGGCCATGGCTCACGGGCCCAGCCGCTCCACGGCAATGTGGGATCCTCCTGGACCGGGGCACAAACCTGCATCCCCTGCATCGGCAGGCGGACTCTCAACCGCTGCGCCACCAGGGGAGCCCAAAACTTCTTTTTTTAAAAAATTTAATTACAGTTATACAGTACCAGCCTTTTAATATCCTGGTTTTTTTTTCATGTGGCCAAAAGCACAGTCTATGTCAGTGCTCTGTTTTTTCAAATAACTGCATAATATTTCATTAAATGAAATTGCCATATCATAGTTTAGACATTCTCCTACTATTAGACTCTAGCTCATTATTAGTATTTTAGTGTCAGAAGTAGCGCTGAGATGAAAGTCCTTGCACATAAAGCTTTTTGCTTATTTAGGATTATTTCCTTAGGGTTCTCGGAAGTGGAATTACTGGGTCAAAGAGTTTGAACACTTCTAAGGCTCTTGACACATATTGCCAAATTGCTGTACAAAAGGATTGAGCTGGTTTACATTCCCGATAGCAGGGTAAGCGGGTGCCTATCCAGCTGCTTCTCAAAGCATCCAGCTCCTGTGTTACCGATGAGGAAACTGAAGTGCAGAGATGTGAGAGGAGTGGTGATCCAGGGGCGCACCGTTCCTTGAGAGCAGAGGTGATCCTGGAATCAAGGCCCATAGACTCCCACTTTAGACCTCTTAACTGTCCTCACTGCCTACTCCTGTTTTAATAATGTTTCCTTTCCTTCTTTTGAGTTATGTCCTAGTCTTTCCTATGGAAGCAAGGAGAGCATATAGTTCTGCTGCTTCTGAACCGTGTCCACTGCCCTTCCTGCATGTGTGCACTGGAAGGCGTCTGGGTGTCAAGGGTTTGGGTCCTAGTCCTGACACCACCTTTGCACACACCTGACTTAACCCCCCGACCTCTGTCCCCTTACCTCTTTTCCGGGGCTGTCAGTGCCTGACCTGCCTGCTTCACAGGGTCAGTGTGCAGAAAGCACCACAATACAGTAAGGAACAATCCAAAGGAAACATGCTATTACGATTATGGTTATTCTGAAAGTATTCCTGGGGTGGGAGATTCAGCATTAGGACACTAAAGGTCTAACTTAATTAACTCATTTATAATACCAGTGTGTTCCAGGGAGAATATGAAGCATCTATCAGAGAGGGTATACATGAAGATAAATAAAACTAAGAAAAGTGATGCTGTATAACAAAGTGCATGAAGTTAACAATACTGTACTGTACACGTAAAACTTTGTTTAAAAACGTGATTTCATGTTATGTAGTTTTTACCACATTAAGCAATATGGAGAGGGAGAAAGAAAAGTGAGACATGGGGGCAGTTCAAAAGGAACACTCATTATACCCTTCAGAGGTCAAAGAGAGACTATTTTATGTGAATTTTTTTTTGCTCTGGACGTGCAGGCTCAGCGGCCATGGCTCACGGGCCCAGCCGCTCCGCGGCATGTGGGATCCTCCCGGACCGGGGCACGAACCCGCGTCCCCTGCATCGGCAGGCGGACTCTCAACCACCGCGCCGCCAGGGAAGCCCCAAAGAGAGACTATTTTAACTAAAAGGTACAGACCGGTAAACCCAGAGCTCCCTAGACTGCCACTGTCCAGTAGGAACATAACATTAACCACATGTGTAATTAAAATTTTTTCCAGTAGCCACATTTTTAAAAACTGAAAAGAAATAGGGAATTCCCCGGCAATCCAGTGGTTAGGACTTGGCGCTTTCACTGCTGAGAGCCTGGGTTCAATCCCTGGTCGGGGAACTAAGATCCCACAGGCCATACGGTGCGGCCAAAAAAAAAAAAAAAAGAAAAGAAACAGGTGGATTTATACTAGCACTATATTTGATGTAACCCAACATATCCAAAGTATTATCATTTTAATATGTAGCCAATATAGAAAATGATCAATGAGCTATTTTGCATCTTTACTAAGTCTTTGAAATTGGTGTCTGTATTATACTTGCAGTACATCTCATTTTAGACTCATCGCATGTCAAGTGCTCAATACCCACGTGCGACTGGTGAGCAGCTCAGCTACAGAACATTTGCAGTGCTGCTGGAAGTTCCAGTGAATAGCTCTGCTCTACACTTTCACCCTTCGCCTTGCTTTGGAAGCTATGGCTGCGATATAGAGAAGCCCATGAGGGGCTGAGGCCTGGGGGAGGCGGAGAGATGGCTCCCCAAGCCCTGTCCCTGGGGAATGCTAATGGGATAGTTGCGGTGCTTGTCTAGTGAGTGCCCAGTCTAGTGGAGGAAGCTCTTTGCGTCCTCTGGGAGCCCCTAGTCTAACAGGGGGATCTCGCAGCCTAATGAAAGAGGAAGATCCCCCCTTGAGGAGTTTGCAGTGAAGTTAGAAACTTGGAACCCACAATCAAATGGTCATTTATAGCAACATCAAGGTTGATGCAAGTATCTATAGTGACAGGATACAGCATGGCTTGTTGAAGGAGAGGAACGTGAGCCAGGATGCAAGGACATGGCAGGAGGGGGATAATGGCATGAGCAAAGAAAACATGGCAGGAACGAGAAAATTGAGACAGAGAAGAGACGGGTGTGGCTGGAAAGGCAAGGCCCTGGGTTTGGGATTGGAGTGTGGGGGTGTGTACATAGTGTAAAGGTTTAGATACGATCTGATAAGCTGGGGCAGGCTATTTCAGGCGCTTGAGCTGAGGAGTGATTGGGTAAAAATGGTACTTGAAGAAGATTATCCTGGTGGTGGTGGCTGTGAGCGCGATGGTTTAGAACACCGGAGACTGGCCTGGAATCTGGACCAGAGGTGATGAGGGCGGTAGACAGTGTGGTGATGATGGATGGTAAGGTACATTTGGATCCATCCTTGCAAACTCTCAGAGAACTGAGCACCTCCCAGTATCCCCTCAGCCTGGGGATCCCTGAGACAGGCCCCCTAGACCATGTGGTGGCCTGTACGGATGTCCTGAGCGAGGGTGCACGTGGGCCTCTCCCATCACTGTGTAGCCGGGGTGTGTGGGTCCCAGCTGAGGGGCAGGTAAAGCCCTTGGTTTTAGAGGGAAGGGGGCTTTGCTAGAGGTCAACTGGGGGCCTTTTTGCTGATGAGCCCCGCTCTCCAGGTGCTGGGAGAGCTGGTTGCCATGGCAATGGGCACAGGCTGGCAATGCTCTGAGGAGGAGGGCAGCAGACGGCTGCTTGGGTGCTACAAGGCTGAGGGGGGGGAACCCAGATGAGGAGGTGTCTGAACCCCAAGATACCTGTGAGCAGCTTTGTTGGTGCCCAACAGTCAGCTAGACTTTGCAACAGGAGGGTTAACCCTTAAGCTTTCCTTCTTACTTTCTCCTGTCCCCTCTTTGCTCTCCACAGTGGCGTCTCTGTGCCGGGTCTCCCCTACGTACCTCCTTCACTGTTTTAGTTTGAGCCAGAGAGACCCTTAACTAAGGCCCCCTTTTCCTCATCCCTCTTCATCTCTGGTTTGAAAAGCCCACCACTTAAGATCAGAGGGTTAAAAAAATGGTTGAGAGTGGGAAAGAAGATCCTTCCCACAGGACGGAAGAAGAGGTTTAAGCTAGATGTCAGGAAGACCTTCCAGACCTGACAATTAGGTGCTGGAATGGGTGAGTGAGTTGTTCCTTTTCTCAGCAGTCTGAGCACCAGGGAGACTCCTGCCTGGTCAAGTAGGAGAAAAGAGGGACTGCGTGATTCTGGATGTTTCTGTGCTTATCCCCCCCCACTATGCCACAGCAAAGAGTAAGGAAAAAGTCAGTTAGGCAAGGCACAGAGGAAATTGTTGGCAGGGCCTCCTTCCCTTCCACCTAGTTCCACCCATTCTCAGGAACACCAGGACAGAGACAAATTTAGCCCTTCTATTTTTCAGAGTTTATGGAGAAAAAAATTAGCATAAAATCCTTCTTGGGCAAGAGGGAATTCCTTCCCAGCTGGACCTCCTGTCATCCTTTCCCAATTCCAGGAGATCACATCCTCCGTGAGTTTCCCCAAAGTGGTGGGAAGGCATGTGTGTGAGGGTGCCTGTAGGCATGCACACCCGTGTGTGCTCCAGAAAGCAGGGCCCCTGATCTGCTGTGGTGTGGACACGGGTCTTCACATCTGACAAAAGTTTACTGAACGCCCGTGAGGTGCTGAGCATGCTGTCAGCTGTGGGGACCCAAACAGGCTGCGTGCTGTCTGCACACAGCTTACCGTCAAGCCGAGGAGGCGAGGCGGGTGTACAGGCAGCACCAGTCAGCACAGGATGGAAAGGAGCTCGAGGGGAGGTCCAGGCCAGGGCACGTGAGGAGGATTTGCAGGGCAGGTGGGACTTTGATGGCGAGAGCGGTGGCAGGCTCTGTGAGGGAACACCATGGGCAAACGAGGCTGGCAGCGTGAGGGTGTGTGGGCATGGTCAGGGGAGAGCAGGCAGACTGGGGTTGGAGCGTGGGTACGGTAGGCCCTCCTGGGGCCTCAGCGGAGCCCAGTTTGGGGATGTTGCATAGACTGAGATTCCGCCTAGACATTGGGCACTGGCCGGATGGGCCCTTTGAGTGGGGAGTAGTCTATGTTATGGCCTTGAGAGCTGGGGCGCCCCTCTGCTCATCGCACAAGGCTGCTCAAAGTGGGGAGAGTCTGAGGGGCAATTCACTTAAGAAATAAAGTTGGCACGGTAACCCCCTTTTCTCCAGAACCCTTGGGGAGTACGCCATTTCGTGTGGCCTGCTTTTGCAGATAATTAAGTATTTATGCTGCATTTATTATTATAACTATTTCTGATGGAAGTCTTCCTAAAATATGTACTTTGTCCACTCCTTAAATAGTCACTGATACAATGTAACCTTTTCTGGATAACTCCAGCCATCACTGTGTAAGTTACTGTCTTCTGCTATAATACAGGGCAGACGTGCTTGGGGGTTGCAGGGATGTTTGCTCCTACGTGAAATAGTCCAAGTACTGGGTTTTTTTGATAACTTACTCATACTTAAAAAAAATCATTTTCTGTCTTCTTCCTTGGTTAATAGACTGTCACTTGTCACTTCTCAAAGTTATCACAGCGCCTGCCCAAGCAGCTCTTCACCTCTCCCACCCTTATCCCACCACCACTTCTGATTTGCTATTTCTAAACTGCATGAGCTTGGCCAACTATATTATTAGAATTTGTGGAAACTAACAGTTATCAGGTACTTAGAGATAACCTGAGATGATCGCTCATGGGTAAACTTTATGAATGTGAGTACATAGTCTAAGTGCATTTGTTTTGTCCCCCATAGGGTATCTTTTTGACTATTTCTGGGTTCTCAGCTGTGCTATAGAAGGCTAGTGTAAATACGCATTCTTTTTTATTCATTCAAAAACGGTCAGGTCCCCGGAAGGGAACAGAAAACAGTTGATTGGTTAAGTATTGGAGGCAACGTCCTTTATTATTTCTAATTCGGGTGAGAAAAAAATATTTTTTAATCAAATTAAGAGAATAAAGACAAGGTAAGTACTTTTTAAAGTTAGAAAAGTAAATTTAAAATGTTACTATCTTAAAATTAGTTGTGGTTGTTGTACATGAGGGTCCTCAGCAGCTGGCGCTGGAGGGAAGGAGGGAGAACTGGGAATGGGCCAGCCCGGGCCTGCGGCTGGTATGGGGGTGGAAGGTGGGTCTGCAGAAGGCCCAAGTTCATGACAACAGTAGCTGCCAGTTAGTGAGCACCTGGCCAGGCCAACTCGAATGGGCACTTGGCTCATGTTATCTAGTTCTCGTGTGATACCACGCCCCTAGGAGCAAAAGTTCTTGTCCTCATTTTGCACGGGGTTTCAGAGAAGAGGACTAACATGCCCACAGCCGCAGAGCTCAGCTCTGAGTGAAACAGCTTGAACCAAGGCCCGTGTCGGTACGGTGGGGTGGGGGGCGATTCAGGCAGAAGGTGCGTGGATTTCTGTGCCTGGCTACTCGCTTGTCTGCCTGGTATGTGGCCTGATTACAGGGACTGAAGTCCTGAGTCTTCCTACTGGGTACCATTGTCTAGGCCCAGTGCATTTAGAGTCACATGTCCCTTGAGCCACCTGGGATGGGGGAGACTGGTGGCCTCCCACAAACATGAAAAAAGAGCTTGTTCTATTGGGGGAGTAGAATAGGTAAGGGCTTTGTGTGTGTGTGTGTGTGTGTTTGTGAAACAGAGACAGAGAGATGCAGAGCAGGGTAACAACAATGTTCTCTGCCTGGGGGTTGAGAGCCCTGGGTTCAGATTCCACTTGGCCGCTACCTCCTGGCTAACCGACTTTAGGCCAGCCTCATGCCCTCTGGGCCTCGGGCAACCAGTCATAAGCTGAGTGAGTTGGAAATGGTTTCCTTGGTCTCTCTAACTCTGTGGTGTATGAGAATCTCAAGGAACACGCCCTCACCTGTGATACCTGCAGACACCAGCCCGTCTTCACCGCTCCTCAGACTTTCTACAAACCCGACAGATTTTGTCCTACCTGGAACTCACAGAATTTTCCACTCGAGGTTTCTCTGAGGAATAAAATCTTTACTGCACGCATAGCTTTCTTTCTCTGATCATAAAAGCTATATATATCCTTTGAAGAAATCTGGAAGATTAAAAAAAAAGTATAAAGGAGAAAATGGAAAATCACCCTTAATTCTACACATTTTGATACTTCCTTCTAATCATTTAAAACTGAAATTAGTATAATACAGTATATTCTGTTCTGTAACTTGCTTCCCCCATGCCTGCCACTACATAGTGCATCTTTCTTAATAATGTGAAGCAAATTAGACCTGAGGAAGAGGTGGAGCTGGCTGCCCTTCAGCGGCCTGTGTCAGCAGCTGCGCTTCTGAGGCCTCTGGAAACCTGTGGCCCTGCCCTTAGCCTCGGAGTCCTGGTCTGCCAGGACTGACCAGGACAGAGGTGCCATGGCAGGGACTGCAGGGGCACCTGGCCACCTGCTTGCCTGCAGGGCTATGGGGCAAAGCCCTGTAGCTGCAGAGGGAGCTGTTCACACATAATCTGCATTGAGTGGCGCCCCCTGGAGTTGTGCAATGAGAGGTTGTACCAAAAACCGAGGGACAGCCTGTGTCACTCCTGTGAGTTAATAGGAGCCCTGGGCCCTGGAAATGGCTCAGCACATTTCACAGGGCGAGGTTACTTCCGTTGTGCTTCCATCCCGTGGCCTTTGGACCTTGGGAAGGGGAGCTGGGGGGTGGGAGCTGGGCTGGAAGAAGGAGACCAGGGATAGCCCTGGTGGGGTTGTTCGGGGGCGTTGTTGCTTCTCAGCCTCCTGGGCTGGGTGGAGGCTGCCTCCTCTCAGGAAGGACATACCCATCTTCCGCCCTCAGGCCTCAGCCCTGGGGTCTCTCCCTCCTGGGTGGGAAGTCAAAATTGTCATTTATAGTCTCTCTTTCCCAAGAGATGATCTTTCACTTTGTTTTGTCTGAGCTGCACTTGCTGTCCCCTGTAAGGCCCTCAAGGACATCTGGAAGTGTTTAGACAGTCTGTGGTCCTCACGCAGTGGCCCCACGAACCGACCGGCAAGGGTGGGTTTGGCCTAGTTTAGTGGCCCAGCGGCCTCAGGGGTGGCACATGCTTTGAAATTCTGAGAATGTAGCTCGCTTTTCTCATCTCAGACCCACATACTTTGGCTTCATTTCCCATCCATATCCTCCCATCTCACCCACCTGGAGGGATCAGTGTGCCTGTGCATCCTTCAAGCTTCCGCGCAGCCCGGCCAGTCTGTTTGGGCAGCTGGTCCTTGTGTGCAGGTGCACGGGGCGGCCCCCAAGCCCCTGGAGGGGCGGATGGGAGGTGCGCTGGCCCCTACCCACAGCTGGATCAGCGCAAAGTGCTTTAGTGTTTGCTTCTGGTTTTCCAAAGTCATTCCAGGGAGGAGAGGCAGCTCGAAATGCCCCCTTCATGCCCCAAGTCTCTGTAGCACGGTTGAAGGTTGAACAAATACTCTCTTCTCAGGTAGAGATTTTAGGGGACAGACCACAGAAGTGAACCTTCGTGGATGCAAACTCCAGCCTGCTGTCCTGAGCAGGTGAAGGGGAGAGAAGGAACAGGACAAGTCCATTCCAAGGATGTGACTGGGTGGCCTCACCTTGATGGCCCAGGACCACCAGGGGATTATGAGGAGGGTGCTTTACCCACATCCACAGGAGTCCAGGACCAGCCCTCGTTCTGTACTCCACAGCACCTCTCAATTCTCTAAAGCAACTTTTTATCCTCCTTTATGTCTCAGCTCCTCGGAACAATCTAGGGAAGGCTATTAACCCTCCCTTCAGGGAAATGTACCATTTTAGGGAGACCTGGGCTCCTGAAGACCACCTGTACAAGCCTCAGGTAGAGCCCCTGCTAACCAGATCTCACAGAGAGGCTGGCCCTCCGTGGCCCATTCCACTAGCATGCACGTGGGAAACAGGCTTGAAGATGCAGTGGGAGACCTCGCGAGTAAGCACTGGACGGATGCCCAACTTGGGTGGTCAAGCAGATTCTGAAGGCTCCTCTGCTTCTGCCACAATGACAGCATTCAGGGACCACCAGCTCCCTCTTCTTTCCCCCTTTTTCTACAAGCAGCACAGAAGTCAGGCTTGGCTGTGAGCTGTGTCTGCTGGGGATGAGCAGTAGGGGACGGGTTCTGTTTTCTGAGCCGATGGTTCAAAGTCTGTCCAGCTTCCCAGCCTGAGACTGAAGCTGGAAGCTTGATGGCCCAGGGATTGGCAGCCACCCTCACCCCCATCACCTAGGGCCACCTGCTCTGTCCCAGTGTCCAGACGTCTGAAGGACGACTCCCCAGGCCCCTCCCCTGGCTCTGCCCCCATTGTACACTCCCCCACCCTGGCCTGCTCTTGAGGAAGGACGTGGGCCATTTTGGACATCTGTGTACCCTCCATGCAATTAGGTTCCGGTTGTATTCACTTCACGCTGGAGTTTATCCTGCTCCGAGCCACGGACTGAGAAGCACTTATTCTGGGAGGGTTGATTGACCCTGTGGTCAGCGAGGGGGAAAGTTATAGGTTTTTCTAACCTCAGGGCTAGTGTCCCTCTCATCTGTTTGTCACATGCCTCTCTACATGTGGTGCTGTGCTGGGGGCGTCACCAAGAGCAAGAAACAGATGTGGGCCTGGACTGGAGTCCCGGCTGTGGTGTGCAGGGAGTGTGTGTGTGTGTGGGGGGGCAGTTAGCTGTCTTTTGTTTGCTTGTTTTTAAGATTTAATTTTCTTTATTTTTGGCTGCGTTGGGTCTTCGTTGCTCTGTGCGGGCTTTCTATAGTTGCGGCGAGCGGGGGCTACTCTTGGTTGCGGTGCGCAGGCTTCTCATTGCAGTGGCTTCTCTTATTGCGGAGCACAGGCTCTAGGCGTCCAGGCTTCAGTAGTTGTGGCTCACAGGCTCTAGAGCGCAGGCTCAGTAGTTGTGACGCACGGGCTTAGTTGCTCTGAAGCATGTGGGATCTTCCTGGACCAGGGATCAAACCCGTGTCCCCTGCGTTGGCAGGCGGATTCTTAACCACTGTGCCACCAGGGAAGCCCCCAGTTAGCTGTCTTTTATGAAAGCTCCCCATGTGCAAAAGGACCCTACTTATATTGGGGAAAAGGGACTGAAAGGCTTAGGGACAAGACTATAAATCTTAGCCCGGAGGAAACTCCTTTAAGTTGTGTTCCTAATTTTTCTGAACCAGTTCCCTTCCCCTCCAGGGCCATAATTTCTTGCAAGGATTTTCTAATGAGGTTCACAGTTTTATCCATATCCTCCTCCCCAGAGTAGCCAGCTGGAGCCCTCCCCACTGTCTCTCTCTGGCTTCCAGTTCTGTGTCACCGCTAAGCCCTCATTGTTTGCAGATGAACTTCCTGCCTCCCTGAGGACCCCTCAACCCCTGTGCCTCTCTGTCTCAACTACCTCCTGGGTGCCCTTCCCAGCCCCGACCTTCTCCTGCCTGGGGTGCTCCCTCCACTGGCCTGGCCTCTGTTCTGCTCTTTCTCCATCGTTTCTAGTGTCATTCAGCCTCTGCTCCCTCAGATGCTGAGTGAGGACACAGGTTCTTCCGCATCAAACCCGCCCTCAGTCTCTTTCAGGCCTCCACCTCTCACATTCTCTCTCTTCTCTGTTACCACCAGCCCTCCCTTTCCCTAAACTCAGCAATCCCCCCCACGATAAAGGAAGCCCTTGCTTCACATATTGGGGTCTCCTGGCTACCACGTGGTCGAGCCCCCTCAGCTGCTTGTCTCCTGCCTCTCGTCAGCCTGGCCCCGCCTCCTTCCTGACACTGCTGGTTCTCACTCCATCTCCTATCTGGGCCTGCGGTCCTCTCCTTCCTCCTTAACACTGAGGTGTTTCCCAGGCCCCGCAGTGGGCCCGCTTCCAGCTGATCTTGCCAGCCTCTGTGATTCAGTTAGTTGTCCCCCATATCTGTCCCTTTGGCCCCGATTTCTCTGGGGATCCACTCGCAGATTTCAAGTTGTCTGTTGCTCCCAGGCCGTTTGTCGCTGGGTACCTCAAAAACCTATTGTGGCACTGCCTGATGCATCCACCCCACTTTCCCAACAAGGCCAGCTTCTCTTCCACCTCTCTTCTGCATCTTGTTTTCTGGCATCACCCTCCCCTGGTGCCCAGTTGAAAACTGGGAGTCATCCTTGACCACGCCCTCTCCTTGCCTCCCACTTTCACCTGGTCATCTGGTGCTGATGGTTGTGACTCTGAAAACCCTCTTGCCCTTCCTCCACCTCCCACATCGCCTCCCAGCCTGCCCTGCTTAGCCCTCATCCTCTCTCATCTACCCCACTGCAACAGCCTTTCAACGGGGTACCCAGACTTGTCTCTTTCCCTCTTTGGCGCACCTTCCACACAGCTGTAATGCTGTATTTCCATAACTCAGGACTGAGCACATCACTTCCAGGCCATTCTGGCTCTGCATGTTGGCTCCTCCCCGCCCCCATCTGCCATGCATAGCTCCCTCTCCAAGCTTTCTTGGAAGGCTTTCAGTCCCTCCAACTGCTTCTTGTTCAGCCACTACTCATCTGCATTCCAGAATCCAAGTCAAACTTCACCTCCTCCAGGAAGCCTTCCTGGGCCACACCCCAAGTTCAGGGTTAGGCTTTTTCCTTCCTGCCTTGGGACCCCTCTCTGACCACACTCACCCAGCTGTTGTGCCCTCCTGGTTCTATTTCTCTTTCTCCCCCTAGACTAGGTGTGTCTCAAGATCTGAGATTGGGCTTTATTTATTGCTGATTTCTCCAGCCCTAGCAGAGTGCCTGGCCTGCCATTGGCCTCAGAACATGTTTGTCTAATTAATGTTGTATGAAGATAAATTCTCTCTTGCCTCTGCTGATAGACCTTTTTAAAGGAGGTTACTATGTCACTTGGTTTGAATGTCCCATGTTTGTGACTGGGCTGGGCTGAGATCAATGTCCTCCTCAGCTTCTCTCAGGCTTCCTCAGCTGTCCTCAGGCTTCACTCTGCAGGCTGTTGGATTTGCATGTTTTTTATTCTCGCCTTCTGTTTGCATTTGGTTTACCCCCAGCCTCCTGCATGCTGGTCACATCCTGGGCAATTAATCCATACTTCCAGATTGATAAATTTGGCCAAATTGATTTTATTTCCCCTGGCTAGCTTCCTCAAACCCAGGCATTTTCTGAGAATGTAGAAGAGGTCTCGGAATCCAGGCTCATTTGAATAACAATGTACTATCATATGGGCTAAAACATCATCAAGGAGGAAAAGTATTGAAAAAAAATATCACCTAATGCATTTCAAAGCCTGATTCCAGTGATTTTCAGATTCCTGGGATAGCTCACAACTCACAAGCACAAATAACTAAATCTATATATGCATATGTGTGTGTATCTCCATCCTAATTCTATAGGTTGTATATATACTTTAATTTTGTGGGTTCTGATTCCACTAACTATAGGACACAGCCTTGAGCCTGGTTGATGTTTAATCAATTTTTGTTGAATGAATGAACAAACAAACAGACTAGAGCTTGAGGGAGTATCTGTTTCTCTCCTTGAAGATACAGTGATTTCTCATGGATCCTAGCGCATCCGTGAGCAGTGCTGGGTGATACTTCTGGCCGCCTCCTTTCTCTCTTCTGGAGTGGCCATTTTCCATTTTCTGCTGGCTTATGACCTTCGGTCACTTATGTGGTGTTGAGAAGGCCCAGCTGGGCCCCTTCTAGAAGTCACAGGCATGGGTGGCTGGCAGGCAGTGTGGGAAGAAAGTTTCTATAGCCTGGAAAATCAAGGAAGCTGGTCAGGGGCATTTCTTAAAGGTCCTTGGAACTGCCCAAGGACGGTGGGCTGCCCCCCTTAAGGGCAGATTTAGGCCCAGGGCTCCGGAGCTGTGCGTGGGGAGTCAGAGTATGGTGTCCATATAATTTAGCATCAAAACCAGGACCCTTTTGGCAGTTAAAGGGGAGGGAACACCGTGAATAATTGCTCCAGAACATCAGGCATAAACCAGGACTGTCCTGGGCAAATCAGAACAGAGGGCCTCCTGAATGGAAGACAGGCCTGCTCTGGGAGCTCTTCAGTTCCATCCAGAGGGCGCCCCAGGCAGACTGGGGCATCACGGGCAGTGTGGCGGGAAGCTGAGAAGCTGGCGTGCGAGCTGGGAGACTGTGGGCATCCTTCTCCCTGGAACTCAGGGTTCTTGACAGAATGCTAGCAGGTCTCCCCTCCCACCCTGTGCACACCTCTGTCTCAGCAGCTAGGTCTCCAGAAAGTAGAGGAGTCGTGATTTCTGGCACTGACACTGCATGTCTGGCTGGGGCTAAGTGGGACTTATTTATAAAAGGTTTTAATAAAATAAGCCTTTTGGCTCTATTGACATTCCCTCTCCTTTCTCCACTGCTCCCCCACCCCTGCCTCTCTCTCTCACACAGACACACACACACAGACACATACACACACAGATTATAACCCTGGTCGTGAGTGTGTGTGTGTGTACGTCTGCGGTGGACATTTTTTGCCCCTAGAAGGACGTGCTCTCGAGTGCAGCGCAGGCTCCAGGGTGACCTCTGCGGGAGGGGCAGCTAGCTTGGCTCCAGTGTCTTGCTTGTTTGTTTGTTTACCGGGGCTGTGGCGGGGTGCGGAGTATAAGGAGAGGGACCCGTGTTCACATTGTTCAGAGGCATCTGCTGTTTGCTGTAACTTGCCAGCCAGGCGGAGCTGCTGGATGGCTGGCTTTGCAGTGTTCCCTGTAAATATTATGACTTGGAGGAGGGGGCAGGGTCCCAGGGACTTCAAGGAGACTGAAGGGCTGGTCCTGCACTTGGTGGCTGCGTCTCTGAAGTCCTACTGTCCACTCCTTCTTCTGAGCTGAGGGTCACAGAAGGAGTGGTGCCTTTAGGAGCAGCAGGGAGGCCAAGATGGTTACCGGTGGCCTCTCTACTCCTTAAATTAGAAAAGTTGGGGCTCACAGATTGTCCCAGAGCCGAGCACCAGAGCGGGAGGTCGGGAGAGAAGAGGTGCCCTGGGGCTTTGGGCCAGTTCCTGTGGCTTTAATGGGGAGGGGCAAAGAAGGAGCAATTTCTTGGGCAGCGAATTTAAATGGCCCCTGGAGCTTGGTTCTGGGGTCAGAGAAAGGGCAGTGCGTGTGACCCTGGACAGGCTTTACAAGGACACACCTGGCTTCAAGTCCCAGCTCTGGCCCTTATGCACCGTGTGCCCTGAGGCAAGGCTCTCAGCATCTCTGAGGTAATGTATGGAAAGGGCACAGCCAGTGATGGCGCAGATACAGCTGGTGTGGTCAAGGGCTCCAAAGGCCATCTACGCCACCCCTTGTCCACAGGTGGGCCACACTTGACCCTGCCCAAGGGAAGAGGCAGCCTTCTGTGACGCACTCATGCTCCGGGACCAGACTCCGTGACTCAGTGTTTTAGATTTCCCTTGGTTGGACGGCTCATCCTCAAGTCCAACCAAATTCCTTGATAATATGTACTGTTGAGCTGTCCTGCTCTCTTCTCAGCGGGGACAGCTGGTCCCATCTGCAGCTGCGGTCTAAAGGCTGTTTATTATTAAATCTCCCTCAGGGTCTTTTCTTGGGACCTAGCCACCTCTGACCTGGGAGTCATATGGTCACGTGGTTAATACTATGTAGTGGGGCCTTACTGGGTTCAGAACTGCAGGGAGTAAAGGATTGACAGATTCCCTTCCTCTCACAGGGCGGGAAGGAGAATTCATGAGGCCCACGGGGTGGAAGGGCGTGCGTGTGCACACCTGCATGTGCACGGGCGCCTGTGCGTGTACATGGTTGTATGTGCACGTGCATGGGTGCATGCGTGCATGTGTGTGTGTATTTTCTTGCCCTTCTGTGTGGCCCCATAGTGTAAACCTCCCTAGCTGACTTTAACAGGAGCCTTTGCACAGGGAGCTGTCCCTGCTGCGTGGAGCCTAAAATTAGCCCCGTGGGCAGGCACTTTTCCATCTGGCTTTCCTCTCCCTAAAGAGCTTGTCCATCTCCAGAAGGTGGGAGCCTGGAGCTCAGCTGGGCAACCCCATCCCACCCTGGTTTTGGGGCAGAGCTGTGAGCATCGCAAGCTTCCCTGGAGACCAAAAGAATCTGTCTCTCGCCTCTCATCCTTGACCGATGGCTGGTAAAGCCAAAGGGGGAGCCGAGAGTGGGCCTGAGAGCTTGCTGAGTGCAAGGGTCGTGCCGACCCGCTTCACATCCCTGCAGCAGCAGCGGGCTGGGCTGCGGAGGGGACGGAGGGCTCCTCCCTTCCTTCTGTCACACACTGTGGCCATGCGTGCCCCTGACTTGGCTTTGCTGAAGCCCACAGTCCTGGAGGCAGAATCAGAGGCCCCCAGACGCCTCACCAGCAACTGCCTTTCCCTTTGCACTTTCCACCCATTCACAAAGCCCCATCTCTTCGGCAAGAGACTTACCGTGTATATCTGTGCCTGAGCGTCCCTCACAGGGTATCACTAGGGGATGCAGCAGACCGGGAGCACCCCCTTCCCTCTCCAGGGCAGGGCAGCACTCGGCCACCCACTGTGCATGATGGTCAGTGTCACCCGGTAGCAGCATCAGGCCCTGGGGCAGGTGTGGAGGAGGCCGAGGGGGCAGGAGGGAGGGCGAGGTCCAGAATGGTTCCGTATGCAATTGAGTCTTTTAACCTCTTGATTGTTCCTCGACTTTTTGTTATCACGGCAAAATATAAATAACATAAAATTTGTCACTCTAACCATTTTTAAGTGTACAATTCAGCGGCATTAAACACATTCACCATGTTGTACAGCCATCACCCCCTTCCATTTCCATACCTTTTTCTATACTAAACAGAAACCATATGCCTGTTAAACAATAACTCCCCATTCCTTCCTTCTCCAGCCCCGGTAACCATTATTCTACTTTCTGTCTATGAATTCTACTGATTTTAGGTACCTCGTGTAAGTGGAATCATACAATACCTGTACTTTTGTGTCTGCCCTAGTTCACTTAGCGTAATGTTCTCAGAGTTCATCCATGTTGTAGCATGTGTCAGAATTTCATTCCTTTTTAAGGCTGAATAATATTACATTATGTATATAGCACATTTTGTTTATCCATTCATCCATCCATGGGCATTTGAGTTGTTTCCACCTTTTGGCTATTGTGAATAATGCCACTGTGAACATGGGTGTACAAATACCTGTTTGAGTCCCTGCTTTCAATTTTTTTGGGTATATACCCAGAGGTTGAATTGCTGGATCAGGTGGTAATTCTATGTTTAATTTTTTGAGGAACTGCCATACTCTTTTCCACAGGGGCTGCACTATTTTACATTCCCACCAGCAATACACAAGGGTTGCAGTTTCTCCACATCCTCACCAACACTCTGTGCTTTTTAAAGGCTGGATTAAGTGCAGTCCAGCTTAGGGACAAAGGGATAGGTATGATTTTAGAGGACTTTTCTGACTTGAAAGGGATGTTTGGTCCTCTGTTTGGGGAAGGATATCTGGGGTAAGAGTGTCCTGTGCAGAGGTAACAGCCAGAGCAAAGGCCCTGGGGTTAGAATGTGCCTGGTCAGTGAGGGGAGGAGAAGGGTGTAGACTGTGAAAGGCCTCAAGACCACTGTCACGACTTGGCCCTTCCTTTTACTCTGAGTGGCATGAGAGCTACATTTATTAGCACTTTATAATACAGTAACTCATTTAATCCTCATGCTAACCTAGAAGGTGTCCCCATTTCACAGGAGACGAGACTGAGGCACAGTCAGGTTCATCCCTTGGGTAGAGATGAAGCACCACGGGAGGGGCACCATGCTGTTTGCACTTCTCATGGGGGAAGGATGGGATATGAGGAGGGCCCGTGGTGGTGACCCCATGCCTGGCACTGTGGGTATATGCCCACCCTAACTTTAGGGAGGCGGGCCCCTGTGGGGCATCCTGACTCCAAGAAAGGGAGCCAGCAATGCTCGTGTTTATAAAGAGGGCAGGTGGGGGGCAGTTTGCAGCGCGTGGTTTTGGTTGGTAAGTGAACTGACAAAGCTCACCTAGGTCTCCCCTCTTCTCTCTGCACTCCCCACTCTGGGGCCCAGGATTCACAATCCCCCAAATGCTGCTCAGACCTTGGCTTTGCCTGACAGGACCAGAGTCCTGTTGAGGGCAGAGGGTAGTATAGTCATTTTCCCACCCACCTCTAGGCTTGTTCCCCATTTATATGGCTCCCTGTAAATGTTTGTGGTTGATAATTATACCAAGGCATTGGTCGTTGTAACCGGGACTTTTCTGGCTTATTTTTTCCTGGGAAACCGAAATGTACTCAAGCCTGGATTCACTCTTTCTGAGAAGAGAGGCGAGGGAAGTCCCCTAATTTCTTCTAATTCGGGAATTAGTCCTAACTAGGAGAGTCTGGCCTATTGATGGGAGAGGAAATTCAGACCCAGATGTCTGGCTGTGTCCTTTGGGCTAAAAGGACCTGGACTTGAATTCTCACCCTGCATTTAATATTTTATCTGCGTGTCCTTGGGTTGAGTTGGTTTCTCCTTTGAGTCTCGGTTTCCTCTTCTGCAAAAATTAGGGTAATCTGTTCAAGTTGCTGTAGAGACCTGGGGTGAGATACGTGACAGGAAGGAGAAATGCAGTTCTAGGAACGCTTTTAGCCCGGAGTCTCTCTGCTGTTCAGACAAGGTCTGATCAGAAGTTGGCGGAGACCTGGGGCCTCAGGTTGGGCTTCTCAACTTTGCCGTTGCCGCTCCGCCCCACCCCCCGCCCCGCTCTGAAGTCCCCATGTCTCTGAGCCCCCGTGAGGCGACCCTACCCTCACCCACACACCCTTCCCACACTCTGTGCTGTCACAGAGCTGTTCCTGACAGCCTCCATTGTCTTTTCCACCCAACCCCCCTCCACCTCGCCCCCCGCAGTAATTGCTGTCCTGGAGTCTCCCAGAGTTCCTGCAAACCCACCTGCTCTGTGGGCCTGCAGCCTCTCCCCTCCTGCCCTGTGTCAGTTCCTTTCTTACCTCATAAGACTCCCCTCCCCAGAGCAGAGAGACTCAGTGCTATTTCAAACAGGCAGAGAGAATTGCCTCAGAAGTCCTCCGTGAGGGGAGCTGATGGGAGGTCTCGACCCAGGGAAGCCAAAGCGTGCCCCAGGCTCAGCCTCCTGGGGGTCTCGAACATTCCCCACCACACCCCTCGTCCTCTCTATCAGCCCTGCCCTCCAACACCGGAACTTCTGCCAGCAAAAGACCAAGCACTGCGGTCGAGTGCCACAAGTGGTCCTGTGTCCCTCGGCTGGAGGTGGTGGAACCTGTCTGTGAGAGGGTGGGCGAGTGAAGCATGTAGGAAAGTAAACATTTGCGCCTGATGCTCTTTCCACGGACCATAGGACAATAGCCAGTACCAGGAATTCATTTCACCTGGAGAAGTTCGGCCTGAGTTCCTGGAAACCGGGGACGGGTACCCTGAAAATGAGAGTGTGGGACGGGCATTGACAACATGGGCCTTTTTGCAGAGTCAGAGGATGGCCAAAGAGAAGGAGCTGCCTTGGAGCTTTAGAGGACTTTCTCTGTTTATAGTAACTGATGTCACGTTCATCTGGACATCATTCCTCCCTCTCCTCTTGAATCCACACGCTAACCCTCGGCTTGTGGAGGATAGGGTGGAGTTGGTGCTGAGCATCTCCATTTTACCTTTGGGGAAACAAAGGCACGAAGAGACACAACTAAAGACATTTGTCCAGTCAGAGCGGCCCTCGGCATCTCTGGCAGATGACGGGGATAAGAGCCTTCCGTTTCAACACGGTAGTGGGGCTTCCCTAGGGCAGTGGCATGCTGCCCTCCTGCAGGATGGGACCAGCTGGACCTTCTGGAGCCTCTGAGGCGTGAGGTCAGGGTGATTGGAGCAGGAGGGCGTGGTCTCCCTACCACCGCAGTCCTTCCGTAGCAACGCCCACACCAGTCTGGAGGACCACGTGCTGACCTCTGCCTGGGGCTCTGTGCTCTGGGAAATTGGGCTCCTAGCCAGCGTGTCATCTTGGGATACGAGGCTTTGTCCTCGCAGCAGGGACATGGGGCCACTAGGTCAGTGGAGGCTGCAGGACTCTTCGGGACTCTGGACAGAATTAGCCCTAGTTAGGGCCACACAGCAGTGTGGAGATGTGCTCTCCACATCATTCTCTCTTTGTGGGTACTTGGGAAGACTGTGTTCCTGAGCCTCCCTCACAATTAATTTGGGGCGACGTGACTGAGTGGTAGCCAGTGGAATGTGGGCGAAAGCCATGTACAGCTCGATGTGTACCACCTCCAGTCCTGGTCTATGAAAATACCCAGTGCCTTCTCTTTGCCCCTTCCACAGGGACCTGACATGGACCTTCCACATGGTCCAAATGTGGCCTGTATCACATTTTTTATGAGCCAGAACTCAAGTTGTACGGAGCTAAGTGCTGGAGTTGCCGGGGTGTAGCATAGCCTTGCCTGTTCTGACTAACACAGCAGCATATTAGAATCAAGGGGCCTGATGTAGTCCTGCTGTCCTGCTGCCTGAAAGTGTGATCTGAGGCACTGAACCCATCTCCTCATCTGAAAAAGTAGAGCGTCAAGCCCTCTCAGGGTCTGAAATTTGGAGAGGCTGTGAAGATCAGAGTTGAGAAAACATGCTAGAGAAGGAAGGTTTCCTGGGCTCAGGGTGAAAAGAGGCAGGGCAGGTGGCTGCTATCCCCAAGCTGTTTCTCAGCTTTATTCTCAGGTGGAATTATGAATGGCTCTAGCTTTGGAGAATGCCCAGCTCGTAAGTGATTTGATTTTCTTGTCCATTCATTCATTCATCCGCTCATTCATTCATGCACAGTTTCTTGAGCATTTATTACGTGCCGGGCACCATGCTAGGTGCTGATGTTTCGCTGGTGAGCAGACAGGTCCTACCCTTATGGGGCTCTCACTCTAGTGGGAAAGTTGTACACTGATGAGAAATCACACTGGTAATGGTAAAATTCCAGCCGTACTTGACACAAAAGGGACAGAGACATGGGCTTTGGTAGCTGTTGGGGGGACGTCACTTTGGGAGGTCAGAAAAGACTTTTCAGAGGAATTGGATATTTGGCTGCAATCTAAAAGAAGAGTAGGAGGGGGAACTTCCCCGGTGGTCCAGTAGGTAAGACTCCGAGCTCCCAATGCAGGGGCCTGGGTTCGATCCCTGATTGGGGAACCAGATCCCTCATGCATGCTGCAACTAAGAAGTCTGCGTGCCGCAGCCAAGAAGCCCACATGCCGCAACTAAGAGCCGGCGTGCCGCAGCAAAGATCCCGTGTGCCACAACTAAGAGCCAGCACAGCCAAAACAAAGAAATAAATAAATGAATATTTTAAAAACTAAAAGAACAGTAGGAGGTAACTAGGTAGAGATGGGTGGGAATGCGGTTTTCTTGGGAGAGGGACCAGCATATGCAGAAGCCCTATAGCCAGATGGAGTGGAATTGAACTTAAGGTAGTGATGGCAAGAGGTGATGTGAGATGAGGCTGGAGATGCAGAAGGAGGCAGATGACACGAGCCCAGGGAGCTGAGTTGGGAGACTGGAGTTTATTCCAAGGGACTTGGAAGTTATCGAAGTTTGAAGTGGGAGAGGATGTGTAGTTTACACGATCAAATTTGTGTTTTGAAAAGATCACCTTGGCTGCTGTGTGCAACTCCAGTTCTTGTCTCTTCTGCCCTCGTCAACTGCAGGTGGACAGGTGTATGTGTGGAGGGCGGAACATGCATATGATTTTAGAAAGCCTTCAGTCCAAGGTTGCCTGCTTCTTGCTGGTGCACATCTCACCCTGGACTACCTCAGCACAGATTAGATGTGTTCCATGCTTGAAACACCAGAGGATGAAACTTCCCCAGGGAATGACGGGAATTCACCAGAAGCAGATCCTAATTCTGCGAAGAATGCTGGTGGAGAAAGGAACTATTGTCTAAAATTAGGCTTTGGGAATATTTCAGTGAAACTTCTTCCTGACCTTTCCTTGCTGAGGGCTTGGTGCTGGTTCCTCCCTCCTGCCTGCCCAGACCTCTCTTTTCCAGCCTCTCCTCATCCTCTTAGCTCACCCGGCCCCCTCTGCTCTGGAGCTAAGGATGAGGGGTTTATTGTTACTTATTTTTTTGTTTTTTATTTTTTTTGCTGCACTGCGCGGCTTGTGGGATCTTAGTCCCCCAACTGGGGATTGAACCTGGGCCCCGCCGCATCCCAACCACTGGACCACCAGGGGAGTCCCCATTGTTACCTATTTTAGACCTCCCTGGGCATCCAAATAGTGGGCAGACTGGCTATGGGCTGATCGTGATTTTCACTTAGCAGGTTATGTCCTGAGGCCTCGAGTAGAGGAAAGGCCTCTAGGAACAAGTTTCCCCTCCTCCTAATGAGACATTTCTCAAAAACATATAGCCTGGACTGGGAAGCCCCAGGCAGAAAGGACTTACAGTCCTCAGAAGAAATTCTGATTTCTCTTATGGAAGTGCCAAGGTCCAGAGCCTGCCCCTGGACCCCTTAGCTTAACTGTGACCACCTTAGCCACAGTCGGGCTGAGACAAGCAGAACTGCCAAGCAGTCCTTGAGTCTCCCCTCACCCCACCGTAGCCCCTTGCCCTGGAGAGCAGGCAGATTGAGGAATTCCAGGTCTGCTGCACACATGCCCCCAAACAGCCATGAAGGAACTCAACTTTTGGCTTAAAAGCCCCGTATCACTATCACCATCATGACTCCCACCACCACTCTGAAGGCTTTGCATGGAGCCCAGCTGTGGGGCTCTGCTAGGCTTCCTCACTGTGTGTGCCTAAGAATCGCCAGGACAGACGCTGATGTGGACAGGTGAGCAAGGTGTTCGCTTCTCGGGGTTAAACAAGGCCTTTGAAGTCACCCTCCCAGCTATCCCCTGCTGTGTGAGTGCCCTGTCCAGCTTCCCCAGGTGCCAGAGTGCCCGGCTCACAGGGACCCCTCAGTTAACACTGAAGGATGAAACCAGCTCTTAGAATGGCTGGCCTGCCAGAAGCCTCATGTCCCTCTGACCCCTCATGCATTCTTGGGGCAAACCCTTAGCTGCAGACATTCTTTCTCGAGAAAGCAAGATGGCGCCTGCTGACCTTGGGTTGTAAATATCCTTCGTTCTCCAGATTTCTCTGAAAACTGGGAACAGAGGGGCCTGTCCCAGATGTGTGGCTGAGCCCAGAGGGGAGTAGGCTGGTTGTTGGGGTGATGCCTTGACACTTGACTGTCAGGGCCCAGAGTCTTCAGGAAGGACACCCTATGCAGAGCCCTGTTGGCTGAGATTACTGGCAGCAGGACCCAGGAAAGCTCAGTGCCTGGTTTATCTCTGTTTGTCGTCCACTGAGGGAAAATGAGAGTGTGCTTCCTTCTTGGAGGCAGAGCTGTTTATATCTGCAGGATCTTGACACATACGTGCATGCTTTCACACGCACAGCCTTGGAAATAATAAGTCCCCCACTTTGGACTCCATGGCAGTGAACAGACACTAACCAGATCCTTTCCGTTTCCCCCGAGGATAGATGTGCTTCCCTGGAGAAGGGACTCTGGAAGGGGTGGACGTGTCATTGAGATGGGACCTGTGGAAGGGATGAGGGAAGGTGGGAGCTTCAGTCCCCTGGAGGGTAACTTGTGAAAACCTGAGCTGCAGGTGAAGGTTAGGCTATGTGGGAGAAGAACTCAACGAGGAGGGAGACGGCAGTGTCCACTCTGTGGACAACTCACAACTCTTCAGACTGAACCCATCATCTGCCCCATACTTGGTGCCTTTCTCAACTTTTCCATTCCTGTCAAGGGTCCCCTAAACATTTGAGTCTCCCTGAGGCTTGGCATGGGTTTGTCCCAAATTTTGTCAGTACTTTCCTCATGGACTCTCCTGGATTCAGCTCTCCTCTCCAGCCCCATCCCTATCCTGGTCTCCCTAACGTAACAGTATTCCTGGCCTGCAGACCCAGGTTCCCAATGGATGCTGCGGCTCCTCCCTTTTGCCATCTCCATGCCTCTTTGCAACTGCCGACAATGTATTCTTCCTTCTTGGGGGCCAGGTGGTGTAGTGGTTAGCCACGTCCTAGCTGTGTGGACTTGAGCACGTTGCTTAACTTCGCCATGCCTCACAAGTCTCCTTGTCTGTAAAGTGGGAATTCTAATTGCATCCACCTCATAGGATTATAGGAGGTTATATCTGCACATTGTAGTCATTCAATGGACAGTAGTTGCTATTAAAAATCATTTCATCGTGAAACTCCCCCCTCCCCCACCAACCTTCAGTGGCTCCTTATTGCTTGTGACCCCAAGACAAGCTTTCCATCCTGGTAGACATTGGTTCACACCTGGGCCACAGCTGGGTGCAGCATTATCACCGGTCACTCTCTGATCCTGCTGGGCAGCCTCTTCACCGCCCCAGCCATGCCAGGATTTTTCCAGGGCTGTCACTTTCATCTGAAAATTTCCCCTCCCCATCCAAACCCTAGTCAGCTCCCCACCCAAACCTCGCCCCCTCCCCGAAGCCTGTCTTCGCGTCTGTGGCCCACAGAGGTGTTTGCAGTCTAAACCCAGCCATCTTGCTCTCCATCATCTATTCCTGTGATTTCTCCCGTGTCACCCACCTAACTGTGAGCACCTTGAAGGCAGGGGCCACATCTTGAATGTCTCCAGCCTGTCTCATGGGGCCAGCCACGTACTGATTTGACTCCCCTAATGTGGAGAGTTGGGAGTTGACCATAATGATCAGTAGAAACTTGTCCATCAAATATAGGGAAGTCCTATCCTGATTTGATAGGAGCCAAAAGGTCAAGAAGTGTATCCTAAAGTTCCCAAGTGACCATGCAGATGAAATGGGATTGGACTCCAGCCCAGGTCCTGTATTCCCTCAGCCCTGATCCCTTGTTACCTGGGGGCTTCTGGCTTCTTGGCCGAATTCCACAGCTCAGCAAGTGGCAGAGATGAAAGCAGGGACCAGCCCTGCAAGTGCCTGCAGTGGTTTGTTTTGACACGGCGATTTAGCTCACTTGGCTTGTGCTAGCACTTGAGGTGCTCACCGGGACTCCTGCCCCAACTCCCTCCCCAGGGCCCTTCAGGGCAGGGGGGTCACTGCTGTGAGACCATGGGGTTGGGGTGGGGAGATCTTGTGCCCCCTCAGCCCTCATTCTCCCAGTCCCAGTCTGGCTGCTGGAGCAGCCCAGCTGAGACTGGTCAGCTCCAAGAGAGTCCTCTGTCCCTCTGAGCGTTCATCCAGTTAGCGCCATTAAGCTGGGGAGCCAGAGGCATGGATAATTCCAAACAGCAGAGGATTTCTAAATGCATTTGATAGTTTGGAATGCACTGGATGATTTGTAGCAGACTTCCTCTCTTAATTATTTTGGGCTCATGCTGAGGTCAGATCAGTCTGTAGTCCTTGTGTACATATCGCTGCCTGGAAATGGCTGCGGTGAGGACGAGCCAGTCATTCCTTGACGTGTTTTCCCATTCTCCTGCTCACCCAGCATTTATCAGGTACCTGTGGCATGCTAAGCGCAGTGTGGGGCGCTGAGGCTCTGCGAGATACGGTCCCTGTGCCCAGAGAGCAGCCTGGCTGACCCGGGCTAGTCATCTGCTGTGGATAATTCCCACAGTGGATGAGCACCTGAGCTCACCAGGAGAGAACAGGAGGCCGAGTGGTGCAGTGTCCACCTTTCGGAGCACCTCTGCTCTGGCCTCTGCTTGTCAGGGTTCATTCAGGCTGCTTGGGGTCCAAGGTGGCTTTGCCAGACTCTGCTTTCTGCTGTAGCTGTGGCCCTTTTTAAGAGAGCGCAGTTGACAAACATCCAGACTTGCAAAGCTGATTTATTAGGGGAGTGGCCCTTTGCTTCAGATAGGGTGCGCCCTAGGCTACCTTACCGTGGCAGCTCCCTTGGTGCAGACATTGAGCCACAGGGGACTGTCACATGGCTCTGTTGCCAGACACAAGCCTGGTTGGGCTTTCCTGCCCTCACTGCTGGCGTGAGGCAGGGCGGGGGGGTGGGCGGGGGTTGGTGGGGAAGCAGGCTGCTATGTTCTTCTCCTCTCTTGTTCTCACGCTCTGTCACTCCAGGCACATGCACGTGGCCGGAGAATGGAGAGCATCTGGTATTGCTGGCTCAGGTTCCACTCCAGAATCCCTTTCCGAGGACTCGGGCTCTCTCCATCCACCTCTGAGCCCTGGGAAGGACTCTCCTTCCCCCAGATGAAGAGGAGAAAGGACTCTCCTGGCTCCTCTCACCCGGGGCCCTCTCAGAATGGGAGTACCATTCGGGGGTTGGTATCCTGCCCCACAGGGCATCGCGATGCTTTTCCGGATCCCGCGGTGTTCCTGGGAAATGCCCTCTCTGCCTGTGTTCTGGGGGGCAGAGCAGAGTACTGCTGCCCAGTCTTTGGGGAGAGGTGAGGAGGACCAGCCACGACGGGGCTGGGGCTGGAGTAGGTGTGAGCAAGTGGGACCGAGAAGGCTTGGTATTCTAGCAGGGAGCATGGGGGTAAACCGAGGCAAGAGGAGAGGCGTTGGACTGGCGTGGCAGCTCGCCTTTCAAGGCTCCTGGACGCACCCCAGGACAGAGAGGCAAAGTCTGCAGGATGGTCATCCGATGGTGGTGCTGGGGTATCAGGGACCCCTCCAGGACCGGGAGAGGGCTGAGCTTGAGTGCACTTTTCTCCACCAACTCAAATAATTTTTTGAAGAAAGAAAAGAGCTTGGATTATAGAAGAGAGGGAGGAAAAGAATGTCTACGTGTGTATAACTGAGTCACTTTGCTGTACAGCAGAGGTTGGCACAGCATGGTAAATCAACTGTATTTTAATAAATTAAATAAAATAAAATAAAATTAGAAGAGAAGGAGGAAAAAGGGCTCAAAGATGAGAAGGGAACCACCGGGCCAGGGGTCCCAGGCCCTCTTTCTAGTCTCACTACAGACCTCAGAGACTTTGCTGCCCCACCCTCTCAAAAATCCCTCATTCTTCCCCAAGTCTGGCTGAGGAGCAGCCCAAGGCCCAGCTGCTCCCGAGGTGAGGCCCTCAGGCACCTTTTGCTTTCCTGTGCTTCACTGTGTGGAAATGCCGAGTGACCATGAGGCAGGAAGTTAAGGTTTAGACGCCTCTGCTGGTGCATGCCTGACAGTTTGCTGAGAGCCCCCTGAGAAGAGAAGCTTTGGTCTTTGCTTTCACTCCCACTCAAGGCCTGTCATCGCCAGGCTAGAGCCTGCAGTGGCCACTGGACAGAGGAGAGGAGCTCCCTTCTCCAGCTCCTCTCATCTTTGGAGGCCTCTGCCCCCAGGGCTGTGGGAGTGACAGCCTTGCCCTAGCCCTTGCCTGGTCCTCCAAGCGTGGGTGAGAGAGGCCAGGCTGCCTGTGCACAGGGTCCTGAGGCTCCAGACTAGAACTCTCGGGCGGTTGGCCACGTGTCCCTTTCCCTGGGAGATGCTCTGAGAAACACTCCCAGCCCCGTTCCTGGTGCCTGACAAATACTGATCGATGTTCTTATCCTCCCCGCTCCACTCCCCACGCTGGGACTGGGCATAGATTGGTCGCGGTTCTCAGTTTCTCGCTTTCACTATAACTAAACCAGGTAGGCAGTGGGAGAATAACTGCTTTTCTGACATTTTATATTATTACCCTATTTAGTTTATCGATAGTCCTTGAGAAGTAGATAGTATCTCCCTATTTTCTAGGAGAAGAATCTGAGGCTTTCTAAGGTGAAATGACTCAGTCCGCACCACTCATCTCATAAGTAACTGAGCCAGGACCTGAACCCAGGTCTTCTGATACCAGGTGCCGTGTTCTTTCCCACACCATGCTTCATCTCCTTGAGATAACGCAGAGCCCGTTCCTTCTTTCCTCTGGGCCTCCGTTTCCCACCTTGTGGAGTACAGCCACTCTACTTCCTCCTGCCCTTGAGAATCCAGCCAGTCTGTCTGCTTTGTCTCTGGTCTGGTTTCTGGGCTCAGGCCCAGTTCTTGTCAGGACCACTGCCTCGGAAACCGTCCATTGTTTTTGAAGTGGGCTTCCCATTTTCACACCTCCCACCCCAGCCTGCCTTCCCTCATCTTCTGTGCTCTGCGTGTTGTGGTTTCTCCCTTCTGCACTGGAGGAAGTGATGGGAGAGGAGGGGGAAGGACGGGACCAGGCTGTCATTGGACGCTCCAGTCTATGGACCTCTGCTGTTTGCAGGCACGTTAGTGTAACAAACAAACACCAAGATACAGTCACTTTCAGAAGATGAGAGTTTCTTCCTTTCTCAGGTAGCAGTCCCAAAGTGACCCGGTCTGGTCCCATGAGGTTGCTCCACCACCCAAAAGGCCATTATCCTCACCTATATCGTCAAAGCTGTGTTTGGGGGCTATCCATGTTCCAGCCTAGAAGAAAGTGAAAAAAGGTGCTGGTCCAGGTAGGGCAAGGGGCTTGTCTGATGATGGAGAGGGAGATGGCATAGAAGTTGCACACATCACTTCTGTTCACATCCCTTTGACCTGAACATAGTCACATGACCACACCTAGCTGCAACGTTGGCTGAAAAATACTCTAGCTGGGCAGCCATGTGTCCAGCTACGGTGTAATGTTTTGGAAGAAGGGGAGAATGAATTTAGGTGGACAACTAACAGTCTCTGTCATGGCCCTTAAAATTATTATTTTTTTCAATTTAGTTCTTATTGGAGTATAGTTGATTTACAATGTTGTGTTAGTTTATGCTGTACAACAAAGTGAATCAGTTACACATATACATATATCTATTCTTTTGCGTTACGTGGGCCTCTCACTGTTGTGGCCTCTCCCGTTGCGGAGCACAGGCTCCGGACGCGGAGGCTCAGCGGCCATGGCTCACGGGCCCAGCCGCTCCGTGGCATGTGGGATCTTCCCGGACCGGGACACGAACTCGTGTCCCCTGCATCGGCAGGCGGACTCTCAACCACTGCACCACCAGGGAAGCCCTATTCTTTTTTAGATTATTCTCCTATATAGGTCATTACAGAGTACTGAGAAGAGTTCCCTGTGCTATACAGTAGGTCCTTATTAGTTATCTGTTTTGTATATAGTGGTGTGTATATGTCAATCCCAGTCTCCCAATTTATCTCTCCCCCTGCCCCTTTCCCCCATAACCATAAGTTTGATTTCTACATCTGTGACTATTTCTGTTTTGTAAATAAGTTCATTTGTACCATTTGTTTAGATTTCACATATAAGCGCTGTCATATGACATTTGTCTTTCTCTGTGGGACTTACTTCACTCAGTATGACAGTCTCTAGGTCTATCCATGTTGTTGCAAATGTAAAATTAATTTTTAAGTAAAAGGGTTAATCCTAATTATCTACTCTAAAGGGACATGGTGGGAGGTAGTGGTGTGATAATCTGTAGTCCATCAGATGGCCCGCGAGCTGAAAGTACGTTTCTGGGGTTTCAGTTTGCAAATGAACATTTGCTGCACTCTTTCCACTGGGCGCTTTTTATAGACTTGCATCAGTAATGGTTGAGTTTAATGGCTCACCCTTTGGCACCCAGGTCGTGTCTTGTGAGGAAGAAGACTTAACTCTTTTTACCTCTTTCGTCCCAAGAATTGGGCTCTTAGTCTCAGTGCCAGCCCCGGTCAACCTTCCTACCTCTCGTTAGCAGGACAGCTGGGAGTAAGTGGCGACCAGGGCCAACTCTTGGTTTTCTCTCTGGGAGGCTGAGTCACATCACAGAGAAGGCCCCCCTCACATCACAGAGAAGCCCCCCCCCCTCACCCCGAGTCCTAGGATGTCAGGGCCCTTGTGAAGCAGCTGAGAGACGTGGGGTCGTGTTCTCCTGTTTTACATAAGAAGAAACCTCATGAGGCAGCCCAGCCTGTGAGGAGAAGGGCAGGCCCTGCAGTAATCCAGGTCCTTATGGTTTATCAAGCCTTTTCACAAGCCTCATTTCCACATTATCTCATTTCTCCTCCCAGGTCCAGCCTCCAGGGATTTCCCAGTGATCTGCTCAAAGCCAGCCAGCTAGTCAGGGGCCCACCAAGACCACACGTGGGTCTCCCAGGTCCCAGCCCAGCAGAGCTGTGCACCCGCTCGCAGGGACACATAGACGTGCCTCCTGGCTCATCTGTCTGGTAGAAACTGTCTCCAAGCCCTTAGCGGCCATGGCACTTAGTGCCACATTCATTTGTCCATCTTTCTCGGCTTCATCTGTGTTCTATTTAATTCTAACTCAGGCCTTTGAATTCCCATGGATGGGGTCCTGTAACCCCCTCTCCTGCCTTGTGCTTGGTGCTCAGCGTCAGAGGCAAAGATGGCTGGGGGTCTGGACTGTCTTCTGACGTGAGCTGGAATATTCAAGGCCTTGAAAGTACCCTGTAGCCCTCAATGTCCTTTTCATCCATTTATTCGTTTAATAAGTGTTTATTGGTGCCTGATATGTATCAGCCTGTCCTGGAGGATGAGGATGGAATAGTGAGCAGAAGGAGGCGTGGCCAGCCCCTGGAGGGCTTTTATCTAGTTCTCACCCCTCCCAGCCACTCCGGGCATCGCTAGACCAACTTGTATTGCTTTACACCTGTAATGTGTGTGCATTGGTAAAGTCAGCAGGCATCCATAGCTCCGTTTCAGAGCTAGCTCTGGAGCTTATGTGATTTGCCCAAAGTCACAAGGCCAGCAAAGGTCAGTCCGGGTCCCCTGACTCCCAGCAAAGCACTCCTTCCATGGTATCTCCTTGCCTCTCTCTCCAGGCAACCTCTGGGGTAACGTCTGGAGCCCCCTGAATCCCTGCTGCGGTACCTGACGGAGCTGGGCAAGCCTGCCTTGTCCCGAGCAGCTGCAGGGTGACCCTCCATCCTGGGTCGTTCACAGGGTGCCCAAGCCTGCCACACAGACAGACACAGCCCCATACATGTTCTGCACTCAAGCAGAGGTTAGGTAAGCAGCTTGGTGGCAATTTCACTTTCTCTTTAGTGTTTCTTTTTTCCTTCCAAATTCAGCAGACCTAAAATGGGCCCCTGGAGGTGAGGACTGGAGGGAGGGAGGAGGTGTGGGTAGGGAAGGCACGAGGGAAAGCCGTGCTATACCTGTGTAGGGTGGAAAGCCGAATTCAGTGTTTGGGGAGGGGCTGCTCTGTTCCCTCCCGCGGGATCTGATTCCAGCATTTTGTCAGCCCCTTCCCTCCACCTACACAGCCCAGCATCACCCTCAGCTGTCACCACTGCTCACCTAGAACAATGAAGGCTTGTCTGATTTTCCTGGAAGGGGGAGGAGGATGCTGAGGGTGGAGGAACCCGGGGAGCTGGGGCTGGATAATTGTTCTCCAGGATGGAGGAGAGAAACTTCGTTTGCACTCAGATTATAAATAAACTTCTAGCCCACAAAAACTTCTTGTCAGGCCACAGAACAAACTCTCCCTTACCGCAGAGGTCAGAGAACTGCATGGGAAGCAGTTTATGGGTGGCGAAGCCCCATCCAGCTTCTCTAGAAAGCCTTACCAAGGCACTCCCACTGAGCTAGCCTGTCCATCACCCCCGACCCCTCTGCCCCAACTCATAGCTTTGGTTTGTGTGGGAACGTATCTGCATTTCCACATTGCTTTGTACGTGTGATTCCCACACCTTGGGGGTGCATGAGGGGGGTTGTTGCCTGGCATAGGTTTTGAAGGACTCTGGCTTCCTCTGGGATTCCCCACAAATTCAGCATGGATCAGACGGGAGACTTTTGTATGACTTCCAGGTGTGACCAGCTGTCTTGAAGCTGCAGCTTATATGTTGAAACGTTGGGCATTTTATTGCATTTCAGAAGAACATGGGACAGAATATTTGAAATCAGATTTCCCAGAAGACCCTATAAGTGGTGTCTCTATTCATAGTGGTGTGCCCAGGGCGGTTGCACTGCCAGAGCCCCAGGCCACGGCCACTCCATGGACTGTCCCAGGCGGCAGAGACCTTGGCCATCACCCACTGCCTCTCCGGTTTTATAGACGAGGAAGCTGAGGCCCATAGAGGAAAAGTGACTTGCTTAGAGCTAAAGTGCTATTTTTTTTTTTTTTTGCGGTATGTGGGCCTCTCACTGTTGTGGCTTCTCCCGTTGTGGAGCACAGGCTCCGGACGCGCAGGCTCAGCAGCCATGGCTCACGGGCCCAGCCGCTCCACGGCATGTGGGATCTTCCCGGACCGGGGCACGAACCCACGTCCCCTGCATCGGCAGGCGGACTCTCAACCACTGAGCCACTAGGTAAGCCCCCAAAGTGCTATTTTTTTTTTTTCTGTGGCAAATCCAGGATGAGAACTTAGCCTCCTAAGTCCCTAGTACTTTCTTTACACTGTGCTGCTTCCAGACATTTGTTCATTGCTCTCGGGCAGCCCCTTCTCCCCATGGTTTTAAATTCATATACTTTCCCAAAGCCCCCAAGTTTCATGACATGCTAGAAACGTTGACATCCTGTCTTAATACGGTCTTAATACCTCAGTCTATACCTGAGCCCCCCGTGAGAGACTTTCTGGTCCCTTGGGATCTTATGGTTGAGCCTCAGCACCCAGAGACCCCTGTCCCTTTTCTCCTGCACATTTCATGGTCCCAAAAGCCAGAGAGAGTGGCTGTCTTGGGGCCTACCATCTGAAGTCTGCTCTGAGCCTAGTAGATGAAAGAATCTGAGTCTTTGGAAAATGATCCCCTAAAGGGCAGGGAGGGAGGCCAGTCCCTCTGTGGCCCAAAGGTGGGGCTCTAGGTCAATTCACTGTGTCAGCTTTTCAAAAACAGCAGTTTGATATTGTGCAAATCAGCTTGTGGTCTGTCCCATGTCTACCGTGTTCCCAGTCCCTCTTGCTTTGCCTCCCCTTTGTTCTACAGCTGTGCTGTCCAACAGAAATATAATGAGAGCTACATACATAATTTTAACTTTTCCAGTAGCCAAAAAAGTTTTTAAAAATGGGTGAAATTTAGACTTCCCTGGTGGCACAGTGTTTAAGAATCCTCTTGCCAGTGCAGGGGACACGGGTTCGAGCCCTGATCCGGGAAGACCCCACATGCCGCAGATAAGCCCGTGCGTCACAACTGCTGAGCCTGCGCTCTAGAGCCCACAAGCCACAACTACTGAGCCCATGTGCCACAACTACTGAAGCCTGTGCGCCTAGAGCCCATGCTCCGCAACGAGAAGCCACTGCAGTGAGAAGCCTGCGCAACGCAAACGAAGAGTAGCCCCCACTCGCTGCAACTAGAGAAAGCCTGCGTGCAGCAACGAAGACCCAACGCAGCAAATAATTAATTAAAAAAATTTTTTTAACGGGTGAAATTAATTTTAATAGTGTATTTTTACTTCACCCAGTATCTTTAGTAGATCATTTAAACAAGTAATTAAACAATTATTTCAAACTCTGATGTGTATTTACACTTAGAGCACACTGCCGTTCAGACTAGTCACATTTCAAGTGCTCACAGCTGCGTGCAGCTGGCGGCTGCCGTTGTGGACAGTGCTGTCCTGCAGCTCAATAGACTTCTGTCCTCCTTTGCCCCTGTAGTCCTCCCCTGCCTCTGCCTTTGGATAAACCTGGTTCTCCCACCTTTCCCTTCATTCCACGCTCCCTCTCAAGCATCCTAAGAGAGAGTCACCTTCACAGCCCCTATGACTTAATCCGTTGCAGTCTTGACGCGTCTCCTACCCAGTCTCCCTCAGTGGTCACCTGTGGGAGGGCCCTAACAACCTTTGATTCATGGTACCTTGTCAGCCTCTTCCACAGACTTGACTCGGTTGGCCCTCCAACTCTTCCTTTAATCTCTCTCTTCCAGTTAGCTTTCGTGACACTGTCTCACTCATTCCACTCACCATGGAAACTTCCCTTCCCCTGGAGAGCCACTTCTGGCAAATGTCTTGCTTGGGACCTCCCAACACGGCTCCCCCTTCCCTTTGCAGGCCCCTAGCCCCCCTCAGGCCCTGGCCTTTCTCATCTGTGCCATTTCCCCACCTCTCCTTTTGGTTTCTCCATCTCTAGCACCTTCCTCTTGACTACCTCTTTCCCAGCTGTCGAATTAATCTTTCTGAAGTGCATCTCTGATCACATTTCCCTGTTGAAAGCCTGCAGCATTAGAAGTTGTAATAACAGGGGAACTTGCTTACACTACAGCGTTGAGTGAAAAAAGCAGGATACCAAATCACAGAAACAGTAAGATCCCAGCTTCACAAAAGCAAAAACAAAAAACTGTGAGTAGATTAGAGAGGAAGGAGGGAAGGAAGGAAGGAACCAGACAGCACTGGTTGTCTTTGGGGGGTAAATTGATTTTTTTTCTATGATTTTGAAATTTTCTCTAATGAAAGCACATTTTATAAGCTGAAGAATTAATATACTTTTTATTTTGGGAAATGCAGCCACCAAGAGGTTTTAATGCTTCCTGGGTCGTGTGCCAGCTCCTTACCTGACAAGGATGTCCTTCGTGATCCAGCCACGAACCCCACCCTGTCTCTGCCCAGTTCCCCTTGCTGGCTCTGTCCCAGTCAGTGTTGACTTCCTCGCATTCCACAGGCAGCCTTGCACCTGTCTCCCTCCACCCCTTTATTCAGGTTGTTTCTGCCACCTGGACACCCCTCCCCTGTCATGCTGGCTGCCCGGATGCTGCCCACGCTGCAGGTTCCATCCCCAGACACTCCTAGCCTTCTTGGTCCCCACTGCCCAGACGTGACGTCTTTTTCTTGTTCGAATCTCTTTTCCCATTTGACTTATTCTGGCTGGTTTTGTAGGCATTTGAATTCTGATCTCTTCAATTAGGATAAGAAGTTCCTTCAGCCTGCCACGCTCAGAGTCAAAGCATGTAAGATTTTCCTCTGTTTAAAATAAATTCATCATTTTTCTCTTTTAAGATTCATACGTATGGTAGAAAAGTAGGAAAGTATTCAGTGGTCTAAAGAAAAAGGGTAAAAATGCTTATAATGCTACCACCTAGAGACAGTCTACCACTGTTAACATACATATACTTTTAGATTGGGATCATGCTGAACATGCAACTCTGGATTGTCTTTTTACCCCACTTGACATTATATTCTGCAGACTTCCCCATGATGTTGAATCTTCTTCAAAGGCCTTCTTGAAAGGCCTCGACATATTCCAGTGTATTGAAGCACCGTAATTTATTTAACTATCCTCTAGTTGTTCAACATTTATCTGTTTCCCATTTTTAAGTTTTCTAATTCTCCTTGGCTATAAAGCCCTGCCCAAGCTACTGAGTTTCTGTAGCACAGATTCCTGAGAGGAGACTGAATCTGGGTCAAAGAGTATAAACATTTTTAAAGCTCTTCATACACATGGCCAGATTGCTTTCCAGAAGGGTTGTGCCTTCACATCCCCACTGATGGTATGGTGCCTCTTCTATTGCATTCTTGCCATCATTGTTACCATGAAAAAAAGCTTTACTAGTTTAATAGGCAAAACATTGTTTTCATTTGTATTTCTTTGCTTACTGGTGAGGTCCACATTTTTCATATCGTGTATTTATAAGTCATTTGTAATTTTACTTCTTTGAAAAGCTTCTTCATCTACGTTATCCATTTTTCTGTGAAATTTTACTTATTCCTTGTTAATTTATAAACCATTTCATATAATAACAGTATTATCTCCTCTGCCATATTTGTTGAGTGTTTGTGGAACTAACTTGGGATTAGCGACACTGCAAGGCCTGCAGAGTTTGTGTCCTCTCAGATGCTTCTGTGCGTATGCCTTCCTCCACCACCAGACCTGGAGTCCTGGAGGGCACAGGGGCTGGGTGGCCGGGGTTGAGGTTCCCCAGTGCCCCAGTATGGTGCTCTGCACTGGATGCTTAGTCAATGCTTTTTGAGCGAATTAAGAGGATGTCCTGTTCAAATAAGTACTGTTATATGAAAGCTGTTGTTTTTCTCTGGCTGTGTACACAAGGTCTGGGGTCTTCCTAGGAATAAGTGACCAAAGATGACAAAAATAAAGTATACAGTGTGGCCATTTCTCTCTAAAGGCACAGCTGTTTAAGTTACAGAGTAGACTACCTTACATTTTCTTGTCACTATTTGCTTTAAATTGTAAGGGAATCAAAATCACAATGAGATACCACCTCACTCCCACTAGGATGGCTGTAATAAAAAAGACAGACAAAACAAGTGTCGGGGGGGATTGTGGAGAGTCAGAACCCTCAGCCACTGCTGGCTGGAATATAAAAGGTGCAGCCACTTTGGAAAACACTTGGGCAGTTCCTCAAAATGTTTAACATAGTGTTACCATGTGACCAGCGTCTTAGTCCATCCAGTTTGCTCTAACAAAATACCATAGCCTGGGTGGCTTAAACAACATTTATTTCTCACATTCTGGAGGCTGGGAAATCAAGTTCAAGTCACCAGCAGATTTGGGTCTGGTGAGAGCCCACTTCCTGGTTCATAGTTTTTCACTGTGTACACACTTAGATTAGAGAGTACTCACTTAATTAGAGATTAGAAAACTCTATGAGATCTCTTTTGTAAGGGTGCTAATCCCACTCATGAATGCTCCACCCTCATACCTAATCATCTTCCCAAAGCCCCACCTCCTAATACCATCACACTGGGGGTCAGGATTTTAACGTATGCGTTTAGGGGAAGAGGACACAAACATTCAATCCATGACATCTAGCAATTCCACTCCTAGGTATATACCCAAGAGAACTGAAAACAGATGTCCCTGAAAGAAGCTGTACATGAATGTTCATAGCAACATTATTCATAACAGTCAAAAAGTAGATACAACCCAAATGTCCATAACTGATGGATGAATAAACAAAATGTGGTATATCTGTACTATGGAATGTTATTTGACCATAAAAAGGAATGAAGTACTGATACATGCTAAACAGAGATGAATCTTGAAAATATTATGCTAAGTGAAAAGAGCTAGACATGGGAGGCTATTACATGATACCATTTATATGAAGTGTCTAGAGCAGGCAAGTCCATCAAGACAGAAAGTAAATTAGTAGTTGACAGAGCTGGGGATGGGGCTGCGGGGGGGAAATAAGCGGGGATTAATGGGTGTGGGATTTCTTTGGGGGGATGTTAATAATGTTCTGGAGTTAGTGGTGAGGGTTGCACAACCTTGAGATTGCATTAAAAGCTACTGAATTGGGCTTCCCTGGTGGCGCAGTGGTTGAGAGTCCGCCTGCCAATGCAGGGGACACGGGTTCGTGCCCCGGTCCGGGAAGATCCTACATGCCGCGGAGCGGCTGGGCCCGTGAGCCATGGCCACTGAGCCTGCGCGTCCGGAGCCTGTGCTCCGCAACGGGAGAGGCCACAACAGTGAGAGGCCCACGTACCGCAAAAAAAAAAAAAAAAAAAAAAAAAAAAAAAAGCTACTGAATTGTATACTCTAAACGGATGAATTCTATGGTATGGTATATGAATTGTATCTCGCTGAAAACATAATTAAAGGACACTCTACGAGGGTAAGGCTTGGCCTCACAAGACAGGCAATAGGCCTTTCTCACCCGCAGTGGCGAGTTCCTGGGAGAGAGCTGGGCTGGAGGCAGCAGCTGGGAGGAGGGCCCTAATCAGCAGCATTTTATGTGACCAGGATCTATGAAGAAGGCCTGGGGCACTTAGGACGAGGGTGAAAGAAAGTCGAGTGTCTCTTTATTAAATAGAATAAAACAAAAGTGGACCTAAATTAAGTTGGGATAAATAACAGCTTTGTACAGTAGAGCAGGACAAGCTCTGAACTCGGAATGAAAATCCGATTGAGTTCTGCCGCCGTCTTGCTGTGTGACTGCCTTTGAGGCTCCTGCCTCGAGCCTTAGTTCCTGCATCAGCAGGAGGGGGTGATGCTACCCAACTTGCTTATCTTAGAAGGATGCAATGAGGATGCAATGAAATATTACCTGTGAAGGTGTTTTGAAGGCTGTAAACTGCTGACCCCCATCATTCCTAGGTACTTGTCTTTTTTCTACTTTAGTCTACGTTGTCTTTCCTAAATATGGATTAAGCAGATGCTAATTATTCATTTGTTTTTAGTAATAGTAAAATTGTATTAAATAAACATCGTACTTTTATAGATTACTTTTTTTTAAACCATTGAATTACACACTTTATTATTTTTTAAGAATTTTATTTATTTTTGGCTGTGTTGGGTCTTCATTGCTGTGCACGGGCTTTCTATAGTTGTGACGAGAGGGGGCTACTCTTCGTTGTGGTGCGCGGTCTTCTCATTGCAGTGGCTTCTCTTGTTGCGGAGCACGGACTCTAGGTGGGGGCTTCAGTAGTTGCAGCACTCAGGCTCAGTAGTTGCAGCTTGCGGGCCCTAGAGCACGCGGGCTACATTAGTTGCAGCATGTGGGCCTAGTTGCTCTGCAGCATGTGGGATCTTCCCAGACCAGGGATCGAACCCGTGTCCCCTGCATTGGCAGGCAGATTCTTAACCACTGCGCCACCAGGGAAGTCCCAAACATTGTACTTTTAGAATCATATTGTAGATTGGTATTTCCAGAGGCAGTGAGTAGCCCATATGGTTGGGGTAGTGAGGAGAAGGGGAACGTGGCCCACGATGAGACTTGTAGAATCTAAATACCAGCACAGGAGTGTGGGCTTTATTTTACTGGTGGGCTTTTGAGCAGGAAAGTGTCATGATATAAGGGGATATGAGGATCACTGACATAGAGGATAGTTGCCTAGAGGATTCCAGTGCAGGAGAGATTGACAAGCACCGAGCAGCTAGATCCTGGCTGGAATGGAGAGGAGGAGGGGGTGCCACCTGGGCAGAACCCTAGCAGGAATGAAGTGAGCGGAGACCCTGGTCTTGTTTGTCCAGAGCCATTGAGATGGACCAGCCACCTCTATGAAAGAGGGCCTCGTCACAGAAACCCTCAGGCAGAGATAATGTGGCTTTGATCACAAAAAAAGTACAGCAATCTTTATTCTCTGTAAAGGAAAAATTTTAAAAGAGGCATCACTATGATGAAAAAAAGTTAATATATGTAATATTTTTAAAAAGCCATTTAGCACCTAATCGAGCATGGTACGGTATACAAGAAACCCTGCTGATATGCCTTCTCAGTATATAATTTAAGATTATCCTTCCTTGATTTATTTTACATCATAATGGGATTCCACCGAGGTCCCCCAAGCTTCCCACCAGCACCACGCAGGAGAAATGAAATCTGGGACAGGCAGAAGGAACCCTTGTCCTGCTTGTCAGCTCCTTTTATTTGGGACTCATTTGGTTGCTAGTTTTGTGTGTTTGTAAACAGAAAAAGGACTAGAACAGAAAGGGTTCTGCCTGTCTTTAAGGCTGGAGTCCCAGGTCACAGCTGCAGAGTACTGGGGAGCTGGTCCTCAGCCCCCAGGGCCCTGAGTTGGTCTAGCCCCCTGGGTCCAGGTGGGTGGATTTGGAAAATTAGATCTCAGCTTTGACTTGCACTTAAGTGGGGTGATTTCAGGCCCTGATGTGAAGAGGAATTACTGTAGTCTATCTGTGCAGGAGCCACTGAGAGTGGAAGAGGATCTGGAAGAGGAAGTGGGGAAGAGTGGGGACTGGGTCACGCTTAGTGTGCTGGGGCTCAGCCAAGGGGGGCGGTGTCAGCTGGGGGAGGGCAGGTTTGAAAGGGCTCCCTGTTAGCATTGTCAATGAAAATACAGTTGCCCAGTTAAACTTGAATTTCAGATAAACAAATAATTTTGTCGTATATATCCCCAATATTGCATGGGACATACTTATACTAAAAAAAGTTGTTGTTTATCTGAAATTCAAATATAACTGAACATCTTGCCCCCTCTCCCCAGTCACCAAATCTGGCTCCCTGGGGAATTCTCATTCCCCATCTCCTACCACCACCACCAGATCCACCCTGTGAACCAACTTGCAAGGGCAAGCTGGCTTGTCCAGAACAGAATTCGTGCAAAATAGCAGATTGTGAGGAGGTCTTCCCCAGCTTGTTTCCTTCTATTCCAAACTGTTCGTTCCTCATTCCTCTTTGCTGTGTGCCTTTCTCAAGACTGGTTGGTAGCAGGCCTATGGCAGTGGGCCCTTGGGTCCCCCCTGAAAACTCAGAGAGAAGAGGCAGCGAGGATGGCAGTGCCCAAGGCAAGCTGCTGGGAGTCCTTTCAACCTTTGCCATGGAGATACTGCACACACTGAGGACTGTCTCTTCACTTGTGGCCAAATCAAACCTGCAGCCTACAGACAGCCAAAGATTGGGTTTCTGAAGTGCTGGGGTTTTAGAAACGCCAGCGGAGTTGTACATATGCCTAGGCATCTCCTCTGGGTTTCCACTAGGAGACCAGAATTCCAAACATTTCCCACTCACGGGGTTTCTCCTGGTGTGGTCCTGGGACCTCCCAGACCCAAACCATATGTAGGCCTGGTTTTAAAAGCAAATGCTGAGGCCACTGCCAGGACTGAGGTTTGCTGTATTGGTGTCCCTGTTACTCCACCTGGTGTAATGTAGGTATCCCTTCACACACACACACACACACACACACACACACACACACACACACACACACACGCGCCTCTTCCATGTGGTTGGACATGTCCTGTGAGGTCGGCCGGCACAAGGAAAACCAACAAACCCTTAATTAGGCCTTGCTTACTTGTGAATGATACCTGCTATTATTTACTAATTAAGTATTTTACATAAGGACATATGAAGGGGCTCAATATTTGATAATTATTTTTAGTAGCGAAGAAAGCTGGTCAGCATTTAGACCCTTGTGCCTGAGGTGTGAGATCAGTTTTAAGCTACACACTCCTTCCTGGACGGCCGTAAGCAGAATTCCATCAGACTTTACTGACGTTTCCTCTCCATTCATAACCTTAGTGTCTGCACGGTGGCCTTAGCGTCTATTACAACCTGGCACACAGATTCCTGCTCTTTTGATGGGTGGCGTGTGTGTGTGTGAGTGTGTGTGGTGTGTGTGTGTGTGTTTGTTTGATGTGTTCTTCTCTTTTTCACTCTCAGGTCCAATTTGCTGAAATCACCCTTCCCAGTGGGGCCCTGCTCAAGACCCCTCTCTCATACCCAGCACTCTCTTCCTCCTCACCCCATTGTGTGTTTAGTGAATGGGAGAGGGGAACACTGAGGCGTGCTAAGCTTAGCCAAGCCATTTGGACCCTATTGGGTTACGGAGCATCATTTTACCTGGATTTGCACCGTCTGTTGCTATTGGCCTTCTGGCTGCAGGAGGAGTAAGGTTACAGCAGGAGAGGTCAGGAGGATTAGTACTGAGATACAGCATCGGCCAGTTGATAATTACTTCGGAGATCATGTCTCAGAAGAGAGTCTGGTCCCTCTTTCTGGCCTCAGAGAGGGGAAAGGCTGCCCTTTCCCCGTCCAGCCGGCTCCTCGTATTCTCTCCGCTAGTCCCTCCTGGATCTTAGTCCTGTCCTTTCTTTATTAAAGTATAACTTACATACAGTAGAATTCAGCTTCTCTGGCGTACAGTTCTGTGGATTTGGCAAAGGCATATCGATGTGCAGCTACCAGCACAATCATGATATGGAACAGTTCCATCACCCTGAAAGATTTCCTCCTGCTGCCCCTTTTAGCCAACCTCTCCCCCTGCCTCCTGGCAACCACTGATCTGTTTTCAGTCCCTGCAGTTTTATCTCTTCCAGAATGCCGTAGAAATGGAATCATAAGGTGTGATTTGAGTGTGGCTTTTTTCACTCAGCATAGTGTGTTTAAGACTCGTTCATGTTGTGTGTTACCACTAGATTGTTCCATTTTACAGATGGGTAGTATTCCATAAACATTCCTGCACAGATTTTTGTGTGAACATAACTTTTCATTTGATTTGGACAGATACCTAGGAGTGAGGTTGCTGGTCATATGGCAGGCATAAGTATGAGAAATGCCAGAATGTTTCCCAAGGTGGCTGTACCATTTTTCATTCCTACTAGCAAGGTATGAGAGTTCCAGTTGCTACACACGCTTACCTGTGCCAGTGTTGGCAGTTCTTTCTTCTTTTCTTTTCGTTTTCTATTTTATTTTAACCCTTCTAATGGCATTTAGTCGTATCTCATTGTTTGTTTTAAATTTGCATTTCCCTAATGGCTAAGGATTTTGAACATCTTTCTCTGTGCTTATTTGTCATCTTATATCTTCTTTGGTGAATTGTCTACTTAAATATTTTGTCCTTCTTTTAAAAAGTGGGTTGTTGGTTTTCTTATTTTTGACTTGAGAACTCTTTATGAATTTTGGACACAAGTCTTTTTATTACATATATGATTTACAAATAATTTTTCCCATTCTGCTGCTTGTCTTTTCATTTTCTTAACAGTGTCTTTTGAAGGCAAATGTTCTTAATTTTGATGAAGTCTGATTTATCAATTTATCATTTCTTTTCTTTTGTGGATCATGTTTTGCTGTGGTATATAAGAAATCTTTGCCTAACCCAAAGTCTTGTGTTTTCTTCTGGAAGTTTAATAGTTTCCGGTTTTACATTTAGGCCTATGAACTGTTCTGAGTAAATTTTTGTATGTTTTGCGTTAATCATATGGGTATCCAATTTTTCTGGCACCGTTTGTTGAGAAGATTTTCCTTTCTCCATTTAGTTGCCTTTGTATATTTGTCAAAAATAAAGGTGTGATAAATGACTTGCAGATATTTTCTCCCATTCTGTGGGTTGTCTTTTCACTTTCTTGATGATTCCTTTAGAAGCACAGGACTTCTTAAATTTGATGAAGGGCAGTTTATCTCTTTTTTTTTATCTTTTATCATTTGTGCTTTTGGTGTAATGTCTAAGAAATCATTGCCTGATCCTAGGTCATGAAGATTTATTCCTATATTTTCTTCTAAGAGTTTGATAACTGTAGCTCTCATGTTTCGGTCTCTGATCCACTTTGAGTTAATTTTGTATATGGTATGAGTTATGAGGTACAACTTCATTTTTTTGCATGTGGATATGAAGTTATCTCAGTATCATTTGCTAAAAAGACTATTCTTTTCCCATTGAATTGTCTTGGCGCTCTTGTTAAAAATCAGCAAACCATAAATGTAAGGGTTTATTTCTGGACTCTCAATTCTATTCCATTGACCTATATTTCTGTCCGTAGGCCAGTACTGCACTAGATTGATTACTGTACTTTTATAGTCAGTCTTAAAATTGAGTGGTATGAGTCTTCCAGCTTGGTTCATCTTCTTCAAAATTGTTTTGGCTGTGCTAGTTGTTTTGCTTTTCCATATAAATTTTAGAGTCAGCTTGTCAATTTCTTTTTAAAACCCTGGTTGGGTTTTGATTATGATTATGTTGCATCTGTACATCAGTTTGGGGTGAATTGACATCTGAACAATACTGAGTTTTCCAGTACATGCACACGGTATGTCTCTCCATTTATTTAGGTCTTCTAAAATTTCTTTCATCAGTGTTTTATAGTTTTCAGTGAACAGGTTTGTAATATTTTGTTAGATTTATGGATAAATATCTCATAGTTTTGGTGATATATAAATGGCACTTAAAAAAAATTTCACTTCTGATTGTTGCTTGCCTGTAGAAATACAGTTGCTTTTTTGTATATTGACCTTGTTTCCTGTGATCATGTATCTTCGTATTTCTAAACTTGCTTATTAATTCTGGTAGCTGTTTTGGAGATTCTTTGGGATTTTCTACACAGACAAACATGTCATCTGCAAATATAGACAGTTTTATTTCTTCCTTTCCAATCTGTATGCATTTTATTTTTTTCTCTTATCTTATTGCATGGCCTCGGACCTCCAATATGATGTTGAATACATGTAATGAGAGAGGACAATCTCGCTTTGTTCCTGATCTTAGGGGAAAACATTCAGTCTTTCACCATTAAGTATGATGTTAGCTATAGGTTTTTGTATATGCCATTGATTGGCATATACCAAGATTGAGGAATTTCCCTTCTATTCCTAATTTGTGAGGAGTTAAAAAAAAAAAAGTCTTGTACAGGGACTTCCCTGGTGATCCAGCGGTTAAGACTCCACGTTTCCAGTGCAGGGGACACTGGTTCGATCCCTGGTGGGGGAACTAAGACCCCAATGCTGCACAGTGCGGCCAAAAAAATTAAATTAAACTAAAAATCTTGCATAGATGTTAAGTTTTGTCAAATACTTCTTCAGTAACTATTGAAATAACCGTATGGTTTTCTATTTAGTCGGTTAATATGGTGAATTACATTGATTTTTGATGTTGAGACAGCCTTCCATTCGTGGGATAAACCCCACTTGGCCATGTTGGTTATCATGCTGCATTATTCTGTCTGAGGGTAACTCTTCATATTCTCCTTTCCAGTTTCTCCTCACTCCTTTTTTTATCGTCTGGCACCTTCCTCTCACCTTTCAAAAGATATCCCCTAAAGAGAACGTTCTTCAGAATTCCCTGTAGTCTGCACCTTCACCTCCACCTCCTCATCTCCTTCTCTCTCCTTAGCCCTCTCTCAGTGGTCCCCAGCGACTTCCAGGAGGTGTGCCCTTGGGCTCTCCCTTCAGAGTCATTGCATTGCTTCCTACTGCAGGCTGCAGTCTGTTCCTTCCCTGCCCTTGGGGGCTTTTCTTTCTGAGTCAGCTCTGCCTTGCCAGCCCCCAGCCTCATGTAGGTCTTTGTTCCCTCATGCTTTGGGCTTCTGTGGTAGCCTCCCGACCCATCCCTCGACGCCCTGCATTCCTCTTGCCCCGATGAACCTTCCTGAAGCCGTGTGCTCATCCTGCCGTTCTTTGCTTCAGCAGTGTTCGTGGCTCCTGTTGTAGGATTGTGCCAGCACTTCTCAGCCTAACATTCAGATGCCTCTTCATTCTGGCTCCAGTCTGCCTTTCCAGCTCCAGCTCCTCTCTGTGGACTTGCCCTCAGGATCAGAGAGCCTGGGTTATTTACTCAAGGACCCTGAGTACCTCGCAAGCCTGAGCTTCCTGGATGCCCTCTCCAGGGACGCCCTTTCTTACGTCTGCCAGCCTCGGCACACATGCCCCTAACCGCAGGCCCAGGGAGCCCGGGCCTGCCCAGCGGTCTCTCCTCACTCTGTGCTCTCTTCCGCTCCCTCTTGCTTGGCATGAGTCAGTTTCTGCTTCCTGTTGCTGGTTCTCTGTCAGTCTTGACCGCTTATCTCCTCAACTGGACTGTAAGCTTCTGTAGAGCAGGGGTCTTCTTTGCTTGTGATAAATAGGTTGGGGTTTTTCTCTGCAGTGCGTTTACATAAGATGACAGTGGTAGGATTCGGGGGTGGCTGAGGTTGGGGTGGGGGCGCTGGGAGTGAGCAGCTGAGTTGGTGGAGCTGGTAATCTGAGTTTGCCCCTTCCCTGAAGGCTCCTCAGGGAGGCATCTGGAGGGGAGCCAGGAGGTGCTTGAGGGGAGCCCACAGTGTCCTTCAGCCAGAAAACCAGAATTTTTTGTGTAGCCGAGGAGAGAGCAAGACGGAGACGGGAGAGAAGAAGTCTCTTTCTGTGCATGGACTGGGACAGACATGGTATAGGACGTCTCCAGGGAAAGATGGCAGCACATCTGGTATGGAGCCCACATGGCTCTGGGCCTGAGAGCCTGGGCGGAGGTCAGGGCCACCTCAGAGCTGGGCTGGGGAAAGCCTTCAGGTAGAATGCAGAGCAGAGCCAAAGACAGGACCTCTAGGTCCAGAGACACCCTGGAAGAAGAGTCACTGCCAGGCAGCTGAAGTCCCAGAGGGAGGCCCTTTGGGATCCCAATAGACAAGTGGACTAGAGACCAGTGCAGGGCTCCTGGGGGCTGGAGGAGTCACAGTGGGAGGCGCAGGGGTCGGCCTGGGCTCCCCTTCTGCAGTTGGGACTAAGAACTAAATGTTTGGAGGGAGTGATTGAGGTCTAGAAAGCTGAGCCTCTGTGTGGCTTCTGTCCGGTATGGCCTGAGGCAAGGGCAGGACCAGGATCTGTTTACCCAGATACCCCAGGAGCTGTACCTGCCAAGAGAAGTTCTGACCAAACAGTACCTTTGCCAGGGCCTGGAATGTGCTATGTCAACCCTGCTTTTGTGGGTTGAGTTGTGTTTTCCCTTAGCTTTTCAGTAAGTATTGCTTTCAAAAGAATTGCAGCCTTGTCTCTGACCCGAGGGACAGTGGTCTTTCTCCACACACATCTCTGTCTGCACCAAGGAGGGCATCCGTGAGGAGTGGGGGTAATGGTGGGTGCTTGCCAACAGGTGTGCTGGTGGGGTCGTCAGGAGGCCCTGGTGCTGGTGCAGAGAAAGAGATGAGAGCCGTGTGGACACATCCCTGCTGGCCAGGGACCTCATCCTTCCCTCAGTCCCCAGAGGACTTCACGCAGTGCTGGGTATCAGCAAGTATTTGCTTCTTGGAGCTGATTCCTGGGGAAGAGCCAGCTAAGGCCTCTCTGTGGAAGAGCAGCCCTTTGTCCTATGTGGACCCTGTCGCACTTTCAAACAATGAAACCCTGTCCCCCTCAAGGAGCCTTCCCTGCCGTGCCCTTGCCGCCCCCAACACACACAGCTCTGTCACAGCATCCCCAAGACACCTAACCTTTTAGCCTTTGGTACCGTGGACACGGCCAGTGCGAGTACTCAGTGACTCAGCATCCTTAGGGCCATATTCTGTCACAGGCCAGCCAAGCTCTAGCCTCTGAGGACATCAGAGAGCCTGACTGATGACACTTGGCTACTCCCAGCAGTTGGCTGCGGGTGGGTGCCCTTGGCATTTGTTTGCGGGTGGCTAGGTGTGCGTTTGCTACCGTGGGGCCCGGGGGGCTCCGAGCTCTGGGACTGGGAGGGTCATGGCTGAGGCTCCAGTGCCTGGTGCCTGCTCCAGGCCTGAGCTCCGTGTCCTCCTCTCTCCCTCTGCAGCTCGTCTCCAATGTCCTCATTTTCTCCTGCACCAACATCGTGGGCGTCTGCACCCACTACCCGGCTGAGGTCTCCCAGAGACAGGCCTTCCAGGAGACCCGGGAGTGCATCCAGGCTCGGCTGCACTCGCAGCGGGAGAACCAGCAGCAGGTGAGTGAGGCCCTCCTGCCCTGAGCACAGCTGGCAGGGAGCCTGCCTCGGCCCAGCTGCTGCCTGCCCACCAGCTGTGCTCAGGGCAGCTGTCCAGCCCCGCCTCCCTGGGGGGGTGCCCAGCCTACGGGGAACGTTTCCCCTGGAGGGAGCCCAGCGTTCCTAGCTCTGTGGGAATGCTCTAGGGGCAGCTCTGGAGCACCAGCTCTAGCCCTGCCCTTGCCTGTTGCGTCCTCAGTCTCCCTGGGGTTTGCAAGCAAACCAAGCAGCTCGGGCGGCAGGAAGCAGCCCTCCACCTCTCCCCCGGGGCTGATGAGTTGGGGTGGTGAGAGCATCAGCGTTCCCTCCTGGGATCGAGGTGCCCGCCAGGCGAGGGGGGAGGGAGGAGGAGAGGAGGCCAAGCTGTCAGCCCCTGTGACACCCTCACTAGGCACTTCCTCTGTGATGATCTCTGGGGTTTGGTTAGTTCAGAGAAAGGAAGACGACTGTGTCTCACCCTAAACCTCACCCTCAGGAGACTCCTGGGCCGGGAGGCAGGCCATTCATGCAGCTCACAGACTCGGGGGCTTCTCCCCGTGAGCCCCGGGCAGAGGGACCTGCCCCTGTGTACTCCTCTGGCTGAGGCGGGGCAAGGACTGAGGACTTGTCAGGGTTCCCTACCTGGCATCCTGGGGGTGTCCTGTTTGGGGTTCAGGTCTGGCTGGCTCACCACTGTGTCTTCTTCTGTGTGTGAACCAGATAGAAGTTGGGATCTCTGAGATTGTGCATGACTCCCAGACAGCAGGCCCGGAGGGAGACCCCGGGGGAGAGTGGGCAGGTCAGCAGGGTGCTGGGGCTCCCACTGGACTTGGACTCGTCCTGGCTCTCAGAGATAAGGTTACTCCAAAGCGGAGGGGCCTCCCTCTCTTCTTAGGTTCGTGTCTCGCCAAACCCTGCACGAACACTGGTGGAGGAGTCCTCTTCTGTGCTGCACACCGTGTCGGCCGACGACAGGTGTAAACACGGAGGTCTGCCTTCCGTCGTGAGGACAGGGAACCGGAGGCCTGGACGGCAGTAGTCATCTGTGCCCTCCCGCCCAGCACGGCGTGTGCGCTGTGAACACCCCACGAGCACAGAGTTTGCCACAGTGTGAGGGCCTCTCTGCCTCTGTCTGGATTCAGCCCACGGCTGGTGACATCCAGATGGCTGTGCCGGGGGGAGAGCTCTGCTGAGCCTCTCCAGGCCCTCCCCCAGTCACCATCTGCCCCTGCTTCCCTTCCAGCCCCGCGCCCGGACGCTGTGCCTGGCTAAGTCCCCAGCTCAGGCAGTCCAATCTGAGGCCTGGCCTTCCCATGTGCTCTCTTAGCCCCATCTGGGCTCCAGGTCCAGCCTCTTGAATGAAATGTGTTCCCAGGGGTGTCCCTGAGTCTTCCCACTGTCTCTTCTTGACAAGCTTACCTCACCTCTCTGCACCCTGCTCACCCCCAAGCTTCTACCTGCCTCAAAAGCCCCCCTCTCATCCCTGTTCCAGACCCCAGCATCTCTCACGTGAGATCAGGACACCTTCCTTCCCCTTCTGGATTAGAGAATGTTCCCCCTCACTCCTGGGTCCTGTCCCTTCTCGAGTAAAATTAGCATTTACAAGGCTTCCCTGGTGTGTGCACCAAAAAAAAAAAAAAAAAAAAAAATTTAGCATTTAGAGTGCCTCACAGTTTACTTGCATTGGCCCTGGCCAGGCTGGACATTCCAGAAATTCCACAGGGATTTGGGGGAGAAAATATGTTTGCCATACCATGTTTCAGGCCAAGGTACTGGGGAGGGGAGGCATGCCTCCAGGGGACAGGCACTCCTCACCTAGCCGGGGCCCAGAGTCAAGCCTCCCCTGCCCTCTGCAGAAAACGATGCTCTTAGATCTGAGGATGCTTCTAGGTGCTGATGAGGGGACTCAGCACTGTTCCCCAGCCAGCCCCTGCCCACTCGTCCTGGCCCTCAGCCCCAGAGCTAGTTATAAATGTAGGAAGGTCTCTCATGAATCTATACAATTTGTAGCACACTTTCTCCCAGTCATCCTGTATTTCCACAGAATTGTCCTTTAGCTTGTATTGATATTTTTATCACCAGTAACTGTTCACTGAGAGTTCAGTAAATATGAAATGGCCTTTAATGGCCGTGTGCGCTGATGTCTGGGGTGGCCAGACCAGCCCGCAAAGAGCACCATTCCTCACTAGTCCACTAGAGTTTCCTAAGCATAAGGCTGTCAGCTCTGGAGCTGAACAAGACGCAGTTCCCACCCTCAGGGAGACCCCAGTAACAGACCATTGACATTGAAATGCAGAGTGATCAGGGGCTCTATAAGAAGGCCCAGGGTGGCAAGGGGATGCTGGGAGCTGGAGCCAGGACCCTCCTCCTGGGACAGGGCTGAGCCTGAGGTAGGTTAGCAGCAGTACTTGAGGATGGTGATTCTAGTTGAGGAGCAAGGCCTTGACCTTCGTGATCAGGAGGACGGGGGTGCCAAAGGCCCAAAGGCAGGGAACTTGAGAAGAAGGACCATCGGGGGCATGGTGAGCATGGTGTGGGCATGATGTCATCTGCTGGTGGCAAGACATAAGGCGGGCAGCCGGCCGAGGCAGTGGGTGTGGGAGGTGAGCAGAGGAGGCGCTGATGGAAACCTTGCTCCCAGAGGCCAGGAGGAGGGAGGGGAGCAGCAGAAGAGTCTTAGGGCCACGTGAGAGAGCGGCCCAGCTTCCGGTGCTGAAGGAGTGGAGAGAGAACGAGGACGGCTGGAGACCGCCAGGAGGAAAGGCTCCAGATGAGAGGATTCGTGAGCGAGCCTGGGAGAGTTCCTGGTGTGGGGAGGGGGCTACAGAGGGTGCAGGTAGAGGTTGGACCTCTCGGAGCAGTCAGGCCCCGGAGGAGAACACAGAAAGGGGGCCAAGTCCAGACCCCATCAAGGGCTGCCGTGACCCTACCCAACTTCACAGGGTGGCCCTGGCCCCTCTCCTGGCTATTCTCCAACCTCCCCTTCAGCCGGTCTTAATTTCTTGGTTTCTCAAAGTCGGCAAGCTTTCCCATCCTCCTGGGCCACCATCCCCTACGTCGAAATGGAGCCCCCTCCTTCGCAGGTCATCCTCTGGTGCCCACGAAGCCTTCTGTGACCACCCTGCTTCTCCCCAGCCTGCGTCAGGTCACCCTGCTCAGTGCCCTGTAGTACCTGTAGCCCCACAAGACTGGGAATTTGTGAAGGAGGAACTTTGCCTGTCTCGTTCACGGTTATCACTCCTGGCACCCGGCATGACGCCAGGAACATGGGCGGTGCTCAGTGAATATTTGGTGACTGAACGAATCTCATCGAGAGCTCCCAACAACCCCATCCCTATTTATAGATAAGGAGCTGGAGGCTCAGAGAAGTTCAGTCATTTGCCCAAAGTCTCAGGTGACACCCAGGATTCTGACCCCAGGTGCCTGGTACTACAGATTCACCAGGAGTACTTTTCCCCATGTACGCGGAAGAACCAGGAGCTGTCCCAGGGAGATGGGGGCCAGGTGGCCCTGGGACATGACTCCGCACCCAGCACATACAAGCGTTAGCTCCATGAGTTTCCGGAGAGCCTGAAAAGTTTTCCAGGGCCCTGTGGGTGGGGGCTCAGGTGGGGAGGAGTGAAGCCTGGGGAGGGGAGGGGACTGCCAGGCATGGGGAGGAGCTGTGATGAAAGCATCTGCTTCCCTCCCCAGGAGCGGCTCCTGCTGTCTGTCCTTCCCCGTCACGTTGCCATGGAGATGAAAGCAGACATCAATGCCAAACAGGAGGATATGATGTTCCATAAAATTTACATCCAGAAACATGACAACGTGAGGTAGGGGTGAGGCTGGGGGGCAAAGGCAGGGTGGGAAGACTGAACCCCAAAAGAGGTGACATGTCCCTTCCCTCCTCTTCAAGAGGGCACAGCCCAACGGGGTGGTCTGGTGGCTTTGGAACGTGTGTTGTCTGGAGCACCCCAGCCCCGCCCCTCTAGGTCTGTTAAGTGAATTAGTATTGGTGGGGAGGAGGTGAGGCTGCAGCAAGGAGGAGGAAGGAGAAAGCAACACCACCAGCTCTTGGGGAAACTCCTAGCCTAACAAGGGAGACAGAAAGTACAAACTTGGGACCCACATGTCACCATCATTGTCTCAATCTTCACCACTGCCCAGCAGCCTCCATGCCTTCTAAGCCAGTGTGTGCCAGGCACTGTACCAGGCATTATCCACCTCACTGCTAATCCTGTCAGGAGGCTGACAACCCTGCAGGGTGGGGACCCTTAGTAACATCCCTTGTTTAGAGACAGCTCAGAATGGCTAAGACCCCCGGCCAAGGTCACTCAGCCAGGAGTGGTAAAGCGGTGTGTGCCCAGGTCGGCCCACCTTGAAGCCCACGTTCCTTTTAGTGCGTGTTTGTGGCTTCCCTAGACAGAAGCTCTGACAGCAGGGATGGGCAAACAGAGTGCAAAATCTGCTTCTGTGTTCCATGGGGACATGAAGCGATACAGTGGCCTTCATCCAGCGTGGCTTCCTGGAGAGCCTGCTAATTCTCCCACATGCCCAGAAAAGGAGCTGCTGTGTTTGCCTTCGAGAGGGTTGCTTCCTCCCTGGGCGAGTTTTCCTAGGACCCATGAGTCCTCTGAGGTTGGTGTAAAGAGGACATTTTGGAGGTTTGGGCTGAATTTTCAAGTTTGGGTTAAAGAGAATAATATAAATTATTGTGCGTGGGTGCACGTGCCCGCACACACAAGTACACACATTCGAGATGAGGCTGATGGCAGCGGGAGTGGGGAGGGCATGTGTTGTCGTGCAGAGTGGACAGAGCTGCCCAGTCCCCAGGGTGCCCCGGAATCCGACACTGCCGATTCTGCCCGTGTGTCCTCCATCCAACTCCCAAGACAGATTTGAAGCCTTTGGGAGAAAATAGTACCTGGACAATACATTTGTTCTCAGATTTCAGAGTATCCCAGCCCCACGACGCCCACCCACACTCCACTGTCAGGCAGGGAGAGTGTGGCCAGCAGCAGCCTTGGACTCTCGGGAAGAAAGCTGCCCTGGCCGAGTCTCCACGCCGAGGAGGTGTCCCGAGGGGCTGCGGGCTCACCTCAAGAGGGAGGTGGGGTCCAGGCCTCGGTAGGTGGTGCTGATGCGAGGTCTCCGTCCTCGGCTCGTCACATCTGCCTCTGTCCTCACATGGTGGAATAATCCCTAGCAATAGTTAATGCTTGTATAGGGCTTTCTTTAACCCAAGCACTGTTCTAAGCGCTTTTGTATATTCGCTTAATCCCCACAACAAATACAAGAGGTTGGTACTGTTATTATCTCCTTTTAACAGGTGAATAAACAGGCACAGAGATTAACTTGTCCAAGATCCATAACTGGTTAAGTGAGGGAATCGCCCCCAGAAAGCTTTTTGGTATTGGAGTTTTTACCTGGTCTGACTACTTGACAGATTTATTTTATACGCCAGCAGAAGGGGTTTGTGGGTGACTCTGTAGGAAGGAGGCCTGGGGAGCCCTCAGGGAAGAGGGGACTCAGAGGAGAGGAGGAGAGAGGTTTGGCTTCCCACCTGCGTGTGTGTGACTCAGGAGCCACGGGGCCTTTCCTGCCTGCTGGCTGCCCCGCAAATCTGGGGGGCCTCACCTTAGGACATGTAAAGAAACAGCCTTGTTTATCAGAACAAGTCCCAGAGGTCCAAAGTTCAGGTGGGAAGGAGTGACCCGCCAAGTTGTCCCAACACATACAAACCCCTGAGCTCCGCCCTTTGGAATTTTCTCTCTTGGTCCTGTCTTCACCACGCCGCTGGCCCTGGCATTGCTCTGTTCCAGGCAGAGCATGGACGAAAGGTGCTTTCCTTGATTGCTCTTAGCACAGCAGAGCTTTCAGCAGATTTACCGAACTAAAAAGTGGAACCCAAAGGAAATCCAGAAAATTCCCCACCCAGAAACCGTCTGGCGTTCAAGGCACAGGTTCTCAGCCTGGCTTGGCTGGCACAGCTGCCACGTCTGGCCTCCTCTGCATCTCTGCCCAGTACCTTGCCCTCTCACCCCTCTGTCCTCCCAAATGGGGGGCTTCGTCTCACTTCCTGTCCCTCTGTTGCTGGCTCTTGGGCCCACAGCCCTCCAGCAAAAGGGTTTGGTCAGAGAGGCTGACTCAGGCCTCTTCCGCAGTGACTGCCCTATGGAGTGGCCCACCCTCTGGGTGACACCCCCTCACCCCTCCACTCCCACAAAGGCTGTGACTTCGGGTCAATACAAGAATCACAAGAGTGGCTAGAGCATCGGCACGGCAAGAATCAGAATCAGACCCCAGCCATGGCGGGTGGGGATTGTCTGTTCTAGAATGCGCTCAGGATCAATAAGAGCAATCAGGAAAGAGATGAAAGGACAGAAAAGCTAAGATGCCATCATCTTCATGGGGACAGACATAATTCTGGCTCTGAAATTGCCAGGACTAGGGGTGGCTGGTACACATCAGAGGCCAGCCGCAAGCAATCATATGCAAATATCCCGCTGGGGCCCCTTCCCTGTTCATCAGCCTCCGTGTGCTGCTCTTGGTGGAAACGCATTGCTTGCTCTGGTCTCTGGTTTTGGGCTGAACCTTTGGCTTGGGTTGGGGGTTGAGTAGTAGGTGGAGGGATGACATCACAGCGTAGAAATGCACTTTGGGGCTTGGCTCAGGGTCCAGTGATTAGCCCTGGGGCCCTAGACAAGGCGGCCCTTCATGTCTCTGCTGTGTGGCCAGGGCAAGTTACAGGCATTGAGCCACTCTGAACCTGTTTCCTCATCTGCATAATAGGATTGGAAAAGTACCTACTTAACAGGGTCTGTTAAAGAGGAAATGAAGGGCTTCCCTGGTGGCGCAGTGGTTAAGAATCCGCCTGCCCATGCAGTGGACATAGGTTCGAGCCCTGGTCCAGGAAGAGCCCACATGCCACGCAGCAACTAAGCCCGTGCGCCACAAGTACTGAGCCTGTGCTCTAGAGCCCGCGAGCCACAAGTACTGAAGCCTGAGCACCTAGAGCCTGTGCTTCTCAACGAAGAGAAGCCCCCACTTACCGCAACTAGAGAAAGCCCGTGCGCAGCAATGAAGACCCAACGCAGCCAAAAATAAAATAAATAAATTTATTTAAAAAAAAAGAAAAACAGTAAATGAAATAATATGAGGAAAGCGCTTAGCACAATATCTGGCACAGAACAAGTGTTCACTAATTGGGAGCAGCTATTGTTACTGTTACCATTATGATTATTACCACACTCCTATCAGCAAAGAAAGGCCTGGGGATTCTCAGTCTGGAGTGGAAGGGTGATGAGTCACATTTGTCAATTCTCTGTGGAGTTGTAATATTTAGACAGGGTGATGACATGCTGTTCTCTAACCCCACTGAGAGCAAGGCCACAAGAAAAATAAATCAACTCTGAGGTGTGACAGTTTGGGCCTGGATCTAAGGGAGAGAAGAGACTAATGGGTGGCCAGAGAGTTTGGCCTGGGCAGGGAAGGGGGACAGACAGGTGCCCATCACTTTCCGTGGCCTCATTCTCCCCAGGCCCCGAGGAGGATCATTGCACAGTATACAGTTCTCAGGATTCCGGGGGGCCTGTTGGATGCTCTGGTGCTGGGCCACCACTGGCTGCGGGTTGAGGCAGGCCAGAGGCCAAGGAACCCGCAAGACCCCCGTGGAGCCCCCCAGATGCCTCTCCTGTCTGATGTGTCGGGTGGAGATGTTTCAGCCCCTCTTGCTGGACAGCTCAGTTGGGGCTGGGGCCATGGCTGGATTCAGACCTGTGACTTGAGAGCCCTCCTGCCTCCCCTCCCCTCCCCCCAGACATCTGGCCCTGCTGCAGCCACAGCGCCAGGGTGAGAGGAGGGCCATGCTGTCCCTACTCCTGGGACAAGGGCCTCCGGGACACGTCAGCGGAGGCTGTTCTGGGCTGGGGGCTCCTGGTGCTCTGCTCTGAGGGGAGGGAGATGGGGGTTGGAGGAAGGGACACCCAGAGAACGTACCACATGGGGGAGCAGAGTAAAGGTACTGATGCAGCCAGAACCCAGGTGCCACCGGGTTACCCCTGCCGAGAGGTCACCATTGTGGAGGAAGATGAGTGTCTGTGTTGAGCAGGCTAGTTCACTCCCCGCTCTGCCACTTAGTAGCTGTGGGCACTTGGGCAGGTCACCTAGTCTAAGCCTCGGTTTCCTCATCTGTGACATGGGAATGGTGATGTCCTTCCATTCATCCATTCAGCAGAGGTTTCACCTCTACCTCCATCGCTGGGAATCACCAGCTGTGCTCTCAGACACTTAGCCAGAGGCAGGACCGTGCTGGCAATGCTGGGGGGGGGACACCGTCTCTGTCATGGGGAAGCTCCTCTTCTGTTTGGGAGGACACACAAACAACAGGTTAATTAGTAAATTGGGGTTGCGTCACATGGGGAGCGGGGTAGTGCCCTGGCGACACGGACTTTCCATTCTGATAGAATGCAGTGCTAGACAACCCACCTCTCAGTCACTGAGGAGCAGAGCCTGTAGGAGGGGGGCCCTGGGGCTTCTTGCCGGGGTGCTGGAAGGGTAGGGCAGCTACAGCGTTCAGTGTGTAAAGCACCAGGCCCAGGAGGTGGCTGCACACTGTTTGCCCTGCGGAAGCAGAGCAGGCTCCTGGGCAGGCTACCAGGTGAGAGTCAAGGTCAGGTAACCCCAGGGGTTTCGGGAGGAAGGGAACACCCAGCCAGGCCTGAGAGGGTACTGAAGGGTTCCCTGCTTCCGCAAGGGTCCCTGCTGGATGAGGAAGACCTGTACCTGATTGGCCAGTACGCTGGAGCCCTTAGGTTTTACAGGTTGCAGATGGTGGGATCATTCCAGACTCTGCTCTCTGTGGGGGTGGAGAGAAGGCCACCTCCTCCAGGTGGGGGCGCTGGTCCTCTGCTGAAGGAGTGCCGGGTCGGGGCGGGGTGCAGTCTTGACTCACTGGCTTGAATGAGAGCCTCATTCTCAGAGACCCAGGAGCCCTGTGGGGCTGGAGCTGGGGTCCTGGCAGAGGAGCTGCTGTCCCGGGGGTGGAAGTGAGCTTACACCTTCGCCCTGCACAGGGTGGGTGTAGCAGGGTCTGGGGAGGGCTGCCCTTCCCCCGCCCTTCCCTTCTTTCCCTGTCTCTCCCCAACCTCCCCCTTTTAAGGTTATCGGCTCCTCTCCTGTCTCCTTCAAGGGCTTGGCTGAGTCCCCAGGTCACTCCGGGCGTCTGGCTCAGCTACAGCATGGTTCTGAATTATAATGACCACTCCGCAATGTCTGCGGTGCTCTGATACCCGCGGGCGGATTGTGCACCCTGTGGGCGCAGATTGAAAATGTTTACCCTCCCCACGTCCCCAGCCAGCGGATGGACGAGAGGTGTGGCCCACAAACATGCAGCTTTCCTGTCTCCAACCTGATATTAAGAAAAGTATTCTTTTCTTGTCATCTTCTGTATCAATTATAGATATAAGTGGTCTTATATTATCCTCTCATTCATTCCACAAACATTTATTGAGCTGCTACTGTGTGCCAGACATGACTCAAGAGTAGATGGAAAAGACACCATGCTTGCCCCTTAAGGAATATCCAGCCCTCACCAGTGAGGTAGGGCTGAGCCTGGTGCTCTGGGAACGTGGCTGACGACCCAGCTGGAGCCACTGGGGTTGGGTCTTTTCTTTCAATCAGTCAATCAATTAACTAATTATTTTTGTTGTGGTAAAATATACATAGTATCAAATGTGCCATTTTAACCACTTTAAGTGCGCAGTTCAGTGGCATTAAGAACATTCGTATTGCTGTGCAACCATCACCACCATCCGTCTCCAGAAGCCTTTTCATCTTGCAGAACTGAAACTCTTTACTCATTAAATACTAACTCCCCATTCCTCAACTTCCCCCAGCCCCTGGCAACCACCATTCCACTTTCTATGTGTTTGGCTACTTCCAGGTACCACATTTAAATGGGATCATACAGTATGTGTCCTTTTGTGTCTGGCTTATTTCACTAAATGTCTTCAAGGTTCACTCATGTTATAGAATGTATCATGTTTTCCTTACTGTTTTAAGGCTGAATAATATTCCATTGTATGTATTTACCACATTTTGTTTATCTGTGCGTCCATAGATGGACACTTGGGTCTCTTCCATCTCTTGGCTGTTGTGAACAGTGCTGCTCTGAACACGGGTGTACGAATATCTCCTTGAGTCCCTGCTTTCAAACTTTTGGGTATATGCCTAGAAGTGAAATTGCTATATCCTATGGTAATTCTATTTCTAACTTTTTGAAGAGCCCCATACTGTTTTCCGTAGTGGTTCACGATTTTACCTCTGCACCAGCAGTGCACAAAGGTTCCAGTTTCTTTACATCCTTGCCTGGGATTGGGTCTTGACAACAGACCTGAGTTTGTCCTGGGACACAGAATGGGGATCAGTGGGGAATGGAGCCAGCACCGCTCTGGACTCAAAATGGGGGGCCCTGGGGGAAACTAGAAGAGAGAGAATTCGGGGCACAGGGTCACTGGCCAGTTAAACATGTCAGGCTGTCTTGGAAACAGCTGGAATCAGTTGTGCCTTGTGATTCTGATTCTAATAAGAATTCAGACCCAGGAAGGCTGATTCCGGGCAGGGTGAGTCAAAGAAGGCATTGTGAAGATGGAAGGGTTAGAATCTTCTTTCAGAAGGCCTGAAAGAAGAATGTGATTTATTTTCCATCTTTTAAAAATTAACACTTTATTATGCAAAGGATGTAGGTTCTTTATAGAAAACTTGGAAAATAAGAGCAGCATGAGAAGAAAATCAAAAGCACCCATCTTCTCACCACTGAGAGGTCCCGACTACGGCTTGGTTCTGGGGCAGTTCCCCTCCCTTCAGTGTTTCTCCTTTAGGAAGCATTTCCCCAGTTCTCCCCAGACTCTGGAAACTGAAAGCCTGCAAGTGCCGTGGAGGCTTCATTGTCTGGGTGGGGGGAGTAGGATTTGGTGGACAGAAATAAGAGCGAGGCTCTGGGGCGTTGGAATGGGGTCTGCAGGAGGCCCTGAGGCCGGCAGTGGGGATCCCAGGACATACCTTGATCCCAGACCCCCTGGACCTGGTCCTGGTGGTCAGGCTTGTCACAGAACCCTCTGCTTCCTGAAGGAAGGTGTCCTGTCTCTGTGGGAGTGGAGAGGGCACGGCTGTCCCAGGGCAGATTCTCCCTGTAGGTGGATGTGTGCCACCACCCAGTGCGTTCAGCATCCTCTCGCTGGCTTTCCCCCTTTGCCTCTCGCAGCCTGTGTCCTCAGATGGTCCTCTGGCTGCTCCCAGTTCAGATGCCCTGCTGATCGTTTTCCACCACCCCTCAGAAAATGCCCAGTCATCTGGAGCCCATTCTCAGCCGGGTGGTAATAGGACCACACCTGATTGTGTTGCTTACCTAGGGCATGGCAGAGGCCCATTGACCCTCCTTTATCTTACAAGGAGCATGGACCTGGGCGGCTTTCTGGGTGGTGGGGCTTGGAGCAAATGGAGCGATGCTGACCCTGGACTCTCTTGGTCCAGAAGAGACCCCTGGCTTGTGGCTGGGCTTCCCCAAGCTACACACTGGGGGCCTCCAGGGCACTTCCTGCCCTGCTTCCCCAGAACCTTCCTCTCCTTCTGGGCCCACAGTCCCAGGAGTTGGGCTGAGACCTTGCCATGCTCCCTTCCCGGCCCCACCGCATGACCTCTGTTTCCCCAGGCCCCTGCTCTTCCTGGTCCCACCTGGACGGATGGCTTGCTTCTTGGCATTTCTCAAGTTCCCTCTCCGTGCCAGGCAGGGAGTGCTGGAGTTCAGACGGGCCCTCATGCTGCTGCCCGCCCAGGCCCCTAGCTCCTGGCTGTTCAGAGATGCTATGGAATGTGGCTCTGCACAGGAACGGGATCAGATGCCGGCAGTTGCATAAGTCCTAGAGCCTGTTGGCAGTGAGAGGGAGCAACAGTGAGGAAAGGCACTTAACCAAAACTGCACATGGGAAGGCTGAGCTGAAGCTGTGACAGAGCTGAAGGGCCTGTTGTGGTAATTGGGATGAAGAGCCTGCCCGCTCCTGCCTCTGGAACAGAATGCAGGCGACCATGAGTGATGGACGGCAGGCAATTAGGGAGGAGCGCACAGCCGGAGCGGGCCTACCCAGCTTCCGCAGACCCACCACGAGGGCCCGATCACGTTGCCAAGACAAGCTCTCAAGTGGGAGCTAATCGATGAGTTACTACTGTGCCACGTGTCTGGGCCCCGCGCTGTTGTAAAATGGCCTTCGGAATTACCAAGGAGCGGATCGGGCATTGTTGGCCAGCAGAACAGACAGCCTGCCGTTGGGTAAACCTCGTAAAACAGAGGAGCCTCCAGAAGTGACAGACACGCAGCAGAATCCTCCCCCGAGGAGGCAGAGGAGGGTGACTTTGCCTGTGGCAGGAGGTGGGGGAATGTGGAGGTGGCAGAGTCTCCACCAGCGTGGAGCAGAGGCTGCAGGGCTCAGACGTGGGACCTGTCCCAGCTCCGCACCAGCTAGAAGCCTTGCTTGGAGCAACCTGCTCCCTGGCTGCTGGTTGCTGTCACACCACCTGAAGGAAGGGAACCAGCAACCTGCCCCTCCCTGATTCCTCAGCAGCTGTCGAAAGAACTTCTCTTACGGAAGAATAGGTCCCAGCAGATTGGAGGGAGGGTCAGCCTTTCTTTTTGTTTTCTTTTTAAATTTTAATTAATTAATTTATTTTTTGGCTGCACTGGGTCTTCGTTGCTGTGCGCGGGCTTTCTCTAGTTGTGGCGAGCGGGAGCTACTCTCCGTTGCAGTGCGCGGGCTTCTCATTGCAGTGGCTTCTCTTGCTGCGGAGCATGGGCTCTAGGCGCGCGGGCTTCAGTGGTTGTGGCACGCAGGCTCAGTAGTTGTGGCTCACACGCTCTAGAGCGCAGGCTCAGTAGTTGTGGCCCACAGGCTTAGTTGCTCTGCGGCATGTGGGATCTTCCCGGACCAGTGTTCGAACCCGTGTCCCCTTCTTTGGGAGGCAGATTCTTAACCACTGCACCACCTGGGAAGTCCCGGAGGGTCAGGCTTTCTAAGGCACCTGGAAGTCCCGTCCACACGGATGTTGTTTCCGATGTCCTCTGGCACAGACCAGGAAGATGCCTGGCCTCCATCACTATTCTACCGTTTGTTCCGTGAACACTGCTGGATATCTGCTGGGTGCCAGGCCCGGGGCTCCCCACACTCGTGTCTCAGATAACGTGCTTGGGACCTCAAGAGGCCCAGTGGAGTAGAAGGAAGAGCTACTAGAGTTACTGGTCCTGCCTCTTCCTTGCTTTACACTATGAATATTCTCTTCCATTCAACAAATATATATTAGACACTGTGTGGGTTGAACTGTGCCCTCCTAAAAGATCCGTTGAAGTGCTAACCCCTCGTATCTGTGAATGTGACCTTATTTGGAAATAGGGTCTTTGTGGATGAAATCAAGTTAAGATGAGGTCATGCTGGAGAGGGTGGGCCCCTAATCCAATATAAGTGGAAGAGGAAAATGCCATGTAGGAAGAGGAAAATGCCTTATAGGAAGAGGAAAATGCCATGTAAAGACACAGATACGCATGGACAACGCCTTATGAGGACAGAGACAGGTTGGAGTGACACAGCTGCAAGGTGAGGAGCACCAGGATTGACAGCCACCACTGGAGGCAGGAAGAAGAAAGGAGGGGTTCTACCCAGAGTTGCAGAGGAGCGTGGCTCTGCCAACACCTTGACTTCAGACTTCCAGCCTCCAGGACTGGGACAGAATAAATTTCTGTTGTCTTAAGCGACCCAGCTTGTGGTACTTTGCTATAGCAGCCCTAGGAAACTAAAAGGCACCTACTATGTGCTGTGTATTGAGCAGTTCCTCTGTGTGCCAGACATTGTACTAGGGGCCGGGATGTGGTATTGAAAGAAATAGACTAAATCCCTACTTCAGGACTTCCCTGGTGGCGCAGTGGTTAAGAATCTGCCTGCCAATGCAGGGGACACGGGTTCAAGCCCTGGTCCGGGAAGATCCCACATGCTGCAGAGCCACAACTACTGAACCTGCGCTCTAGAGCCCGCAATCCATAACTGTTGAGCCCACATGCCACAACTACTGAAGCCCGCGTGCCTAGAATCTGTGCTCTGCAACGAGAAGCCACCGCAATGAGAAGCCTACGCACCGCAACGAAGAGTAGCACGACGAAGAGTAGCCTCCGCTCGCCGCAACTAGAGAAAGCCCGTGCACAGCAACGAAGACCCAATGCAGCCAAAAACAAAAGAACTCCTTCAAAGACTACATTCTAGTGGGGAGAGGCAGACAGGAGCATGATAATAAATAACAACAACAATAATATATTAAATGGTGAAAAGTGCAATGGAGAAAAGTACAGTAGACAAGGGACTTAGACATATGGGAGGGGTTGTAGATTTAAATAGCGTGGAGGAAGCCTTGAGAAGGTGACATTTAAACCAGTACCCTGGTTCTCAACCCTGGCTGCGTATTAGAATCACCAGGGAAGATTACAATAAAACAAAACAAAACAGAACAGAACAAAACCAGTCAGTAGCAGAGCCCCACCCCAGGCCGATGAAGTCCGAATCTCTGGGGATGGGGCTCCGGGACTTATCCATATAAAAGCTCCAGGGGCATTCTGATGGACACCAGCTCTGAGAACCACTGGTCTAGCAGATGAAAGCTGCAGTGGAGAAAGTGCTCTCCTAGGCCCAGCCAGGTCCCTGTGGAGAAGGAGAAGGGTTGCAGGCCTGCCCATGTCCACACGTGGCAGGCAGAGGCCATCCTGGCTGAGTGGCTAGGTGAGCTCAAGCAGCTGCAGGGCTCAGGGCTCAGTGAAGCGAGGCCCCCGAGCCCTGGTCCACACACGTCTGCCTAGTGCTTCTAGGGGCGGCCCGTTCTTTTCCTCCTTCCCTCTTCTCCTTGGCTTGGTGCTGTGGGTCACCCTGCCCAGTAGCGTTCCTGCCTCTGCCGGGTTTGGAGATTTTTTTCCTTCCCACCATGGTGGGGGGGTGTCTCATCAGCCCCCAAAGCCAGGCTTCTGTTCTGTAGCCTGGGGCCCAGTGTGGAACGGCTGCTGGGCCTGGTGTCTGCGGCTTTACATTCGAAATACTGACACTTATTAAAGGTGTTCTTGACTCTGGAGCAGCTCTCTTGACCCCAACTCCCCTTGGCTTTGATTATCTAAGAGTTAAAAGAAGAATTTCCAGAACAACTATGTCATGGTGCTTTCACGTAGACCAGGAGAGACCTTTCCCTTCTTCCCGGGTGGGGTGGGGCTTCTGAGAGACTGAGAGCCAGGGAGGTGGCAGGTGGGCTGGGCTAGGGGTCTGAACTTCCTTGGGGGCCGGGGTCAGCATCTGGAGCATGGCCACTTCCCTTCACGTGCTTCTCTCTCAGCAGTGTGGATGCTCACAGACGCCCCCGGGCGGGGTGCTGAGCCTGTCTGCCAGACACCAGGCATCAAAGCCTGATGGGGGGGGCTTCCCTGGTGGCGCAATGGTTAGGAGTCTGCCTGCCAATGCACAGGACATGGGTTCGTGCCCCAGGCCCAGAGGATCCCACATGCCGCGGAGTGGCTGGGCCCGTGAGCCATGGCCGCTGAGCCTGTGCGTCCGGAGCCTGTGCTCTGCAACGGGAGAGGCCACAACAGTGAGAGGCCCGCGTACCGCAAAAAAAAAAAAAAAAAAAGCCTGATGGGGGCTCCGGCTCCCTTTCATCTTCTGAGCCCCGGCCCCGAGGCTGCCACTCTGGAGCAGCTTGTCTGATTTCTGAGTCCTGTGGGCTGACAGTCTCTCCTCTCGGCTCCTCCTCCTTACCTTTCCTTCCGTCCCCCTCATTTGTCTCCTCTCTTGCCAGCTCCCCCATTTCTCCCACCCTCTTTGGCTTTCCTCCTGCACTTGTCTGCTGGTCTGAACTGGGGTCAGGGTGGCCAGAGGAGCCTCGGAGCCGGGAAACAGCACTGGGCTCGGGGCCTGGGGGCTGCCCTCCTGTACTTTTCTTGTACTTGCCTAGCCCAAGCCCCGAGATGCGCTCCCACTTCCCCTCGTGTAAGCTGGTGCAGAGCATGTCCCCTCACGATGGAGTCCTGTACTTGCCCGCCTACGGCAGCCCACACCTGTCCCTCCACCTCCCTCTGCCCCGTATACAATGCCAGACCAGTGAACTGTGCTTTTACTCATTTAAGATGACTATGGGGCCAACAGACAGCATAGTACTTATTGGCTTAACTCCTGGATTGTGGACCCACACGAGCCTGTGTGGCCTTGGGCAGGTGACTCGACCTCTCTGTGCCTCAGTTTTCTTACCTCGAAAAGGATTCCAACCTCAAAGGGTGGTTGTGAGGCTTAAATGAGTTCACACATGTAAAGTGCTTAGAGCAATGTCCAACTATTTTGAAACGTAGGTGTTATTATTATCCAGGTTCGGTGAGACCAGCAGATCAGGAGACGGCTGCCACTGAAAAGCTAGTGTGTTACTCACAGGTCCCGAGAGGAGAGGATGCGTTACGCCATGGGCTGGGGGGCGCCCGGGGAAGCACAGGGGTCAGTGAGGAGGCAGCGTGAGGGGAAACGTGGGCTAGAGCCTCTGTTGAGGTTTCTGCAGGAAGGAATGGGTGAGGCAGGGCAAGCAGGCTTGGGATTGGCTAGTTTGAAAAATGTCGGTGGGCTCTGAGGCGTAGGACTGTCCGAGTTACCTGGCACTTGTCCCTGGGGTGAGTAGGGCAGGGGAGTGGTGGGCCAGGTGTGGGAACCTGACTGGGGTGGGAGGCTCTGGACTCCAAGGCGAGTGGTTGACCGTCTCTAGGAACTGGCTGGCCTGGGAGAGGCAGGCTCCCCAGGTCAGGAAGACTCCGGATGTCAGACAGCAGGATGAAAAGATGTGCTTAATGCATGAACACACATTTTCCAAATAAAATGACAAGGCATGTTTAGTTCTACACTCTAATTTGAAGCGAGACCGTCAGTCTGGAGGCTCGGGAGCCGCGTGGATCAGAGGAGAGAGCAGAGGCCGTGGGGAAGAGCCCCCAAGCTACCGTCCGTGGCTCTTCCCCAAGGCTCCTCATCTTGGGATGGGGACACCAGGCCCCCCTTCAGGGCTGCCTGGAGGGCTCAGTGAGGTGGCAGGTCGGAAACCCCAGTCCCCGTGCCCAGCCACCAGGAGCATCTCAGCCCACAAGAGTTAGTACATTTATTTCTGTGTCCATTTTAAGAAAAAACTCTTGGGGCCCTTACACATTCTGGCCCTGGGGCCTCACCTCTGGTAGTCTGTTTTGAAAGAAAAGGAAGACACGTTCAGTCTCGGGAACAGATGAAAGATCACAGCGAGCAATGCAGGGACCAGCGGGTGCACCCGAGGGCCCCGGGGATGAGGCCGAAGGAGCCGGCAGGACAAGTTGGGGGGCTTCCAGAGACACTTGCTGTCTGTGTCTTCCTCTCCCTCCTCCCTGGGCCTCTTTATTCTGGCTCTTCTAGAGGACTCCCTCGGTATGGAGGGCCTGGGGTTGGATTCCCTGTGTATGGGTTTGGGAAGTGAGACCTCTGTACGGCCGCCATTAGGGCCTGAAACACTTTCCAGACAAGATGAACCAAAGACCCTTCTCCTGGACCCAGCTACCTTGAGGGGGCTGCTCAGGAGTCAAACGGGGGGCAGGCCTGAGAGGTGGCTGAGGGTGAGGGGAGCAGGCCCTGTTGGCATGGCCTCAGGCGCCTCGGCCCCCGTTTCCTCCTGGGTGGGAGCGAGGGTGCAGGGAGTTACAGAAAGGAGGGCTGGCCCGGCATTTCCCTACCATCTGGGAGAAGCCACCAGCGTCAGCTCTCTCTCTCCCCTCCCCAGCAGCCGTTTGGAGCTCCCGGGACTCTTGCTGGCTGGCAGCCCTCCTAAAGCGGAGGGTGGCCCCAGCTGCGTCCCTCTGACCTTCCTTCCTCACGGGGGTCTTGCCCCCTGTCTCTCTAGCATCCTGTTTGCTGACATCGAGGGCTTCACCAGCCTGGCGTCCCAGTGCACTGCCCAGGAGCTCGTCATGACCCTCAACGAGCTCTTCGCCCGCTTCGACAAGCTGGCTGCAGTGAGTCACCTTTTGCCCACTGCCCTGGGGACCCCGTGTGCCCGAGCCGGGGCCGGAAGGGTGGCCTGATCTGGGCTGCCTGGGGTAGGGTGCTGCAGAGTCCGCCATCGGGGACTGGGGAGGTGGGGCCGTACAGGCTGTGGCTGCGTGTCCTCACGCTTCACGTCAGCCCCGCCGCACACTCAGAGATGCTCACAGTGTCACCGGTCACAAGCCCTCCATCGGTGGAAAGGGGTGGTGAGGCCTGCAGGAAATGCTGCCCTGACCCCTGAATTTGTGGAATTCGTGTTTGGAGGAGCAAATTCGGTGCCACAGAGCCACGTTGCTGATGAGGGTGGCCAGAGTGATTAAAAAAAAATAATATGAGCCTGAATCTCAGCTGGCCTGCAGACAGCTGTGTGTCACCCAAGAGACTTATGGAAAGAGGACTCTTCCACGTTGGGACAGATTGGAAGTGACCCCACCCCCCCAGCCCCGGGCATGGAGTGGTGAAGGACACACGTTCGTTAGTCCCTGCTATATTATACTCTGCCGTCCTTTCCCAGCCTTTGTGGCTCTGAGCAATGCTCTGTGCCTTTGGAGAGTCCTATGTCGGGGCCCACTTACTGCAATGTCCACCGAGAGGTGGACATGTCCCCTGGGCCGCCACAGGACACCAGGCAGATCATGGATGAGAGACGGTGCCAAGGGCCTCCAAGGGCATTGATGGTGGGCCTCACACCTCACTGATTTTATCACCGAGTGTGGGCGAGGTGAACGGGGACATGCTCGGCCCTTGGGTTTTGGAAGGGCCTTAAAGGAGAGTCCAGGGCACACAGATACTTGGGTCCCAGCATACCAGCTTCACGAAATAACCTTTGGGAAGCAGACTTGGACAGCTCAGAATTGGTGATTAATGACAGTCCATCTCAATCCCAGTTATGCATTGGTTGTGGCCCGAGGGGTGACCCTGCAGCGGGCGGGTGCTTCCGCTCTATGGCTGTCTTAGCACGCACGTGCTTGCTGGCTTAGCAGAACTGTCTTGGATAAAAATCTCAGGCTGGGGGTCAGGCGAGCTTTGGTTAAATCTCACTTCTGCTTCAGTCTTTTCATAAAAGGAGAGTCATAAAACTGTTAGTAGAACCGTAGGCCAAGAGTCGGAGCATGTCGCAGGGCTGGGGGTGGGATGGGCCCCTCACTCTCAGCTCGGGGCCTCTCACACTGTTGAGTCTGCCCCATTTGCTGCCACATTGGACCAGCTCTATTCTTCTTGGGCCTCAGCTGTGGCCAAAAGTGTGAGTTCCTGAGCCTGGGGTGGCTGGAATGCTTCCCGAGCGCGGCTCAGCCTGTCCTCCGTCCCCCACGGCTCCCGATAAGCCTATCCCCAGGCTGGGGCCACACCTCATGCCGGCACTGGGTCTGTGCTCGCTGCCCTAAAAGGCAAGTTATTCCAGGCATGGGGTGAATCTGTTTGCTTCCTGTTTCTTTCCCTCCCACTTCTCTTTCCTACTATTTTTAATTTTTAAAATTAATTTGCTTTCCAGGAGAATCACTGTTTACGTATTAAGATCCTGGGAGATTGTTATTACTGCGTCTCAGGGCTGCCTGAAGCCAGGGCTGACCATGCCCACTGCTGCGTGGAGATGGGCATGGACATGATTGAGGCCATCTCGTAAGTGCCCGTCTCCAGGGTGACTGCCCACCTGTGGGGACACTGTCCATCTCCAGTGGGACCATCCGCCTGCAGGGGGACTGTCCCATATCCCGAGAACTGACTCATGTTGGACTGATGGAAGCAGGGAAATAGTGGGGCAAAGCCACCTCCCAAGGACCCTGGCCACACCGGAGGGTTGATTCATACCTCCAGGCTCTGAGCCTTCTCCCAGGCTCCTGTGCTCACAGCAGCCTGGGAAGCTCTGCACAGAGGGACATGTCCTGGAAGAAGGGAGGGCTTTGCAGACTCCAGGGCAGCAGGAGGTATGGAGCCAGCCCTCCAGGAAAGGAGGACTGGCTGGCAGCTGTGCTGTACCCTGTGCCATGGCAGGGCCTTGCACTCCAGGCCTCATGTCTTCTCACAGCCACCCAGCCAGGGGTAGAAGTCACCAGTCCCATTTCTTCACAGATGAGAAAGGTTGGGCTCACAGGGGCTAAACGGCTCCCCAGGGTAATACTGCTAGGCAGGTGGATGCAAACACAGGTGTTCCCATTTAAGAAAATCCATCCTCCCTGCCAGCAATAGCAGCCAGGATCATTGGCCGACTCTTGGTCACTGCTGACCACAGAAGGAGCCTCAGTCATTAAGCAACATGGACAAGCCAAGCTTACAGGTCAGCCAAGGGAGTAGGCCAGAGACTGCGTCCAGGTTCCAAAACTGAGCTTTAGAAGTAGACTGGGTGGGGCAAAGGAAAAACCACAGTGGGCAAGGTCAGAGGTCAGAGTAACTGGCCCAGAAGGTGGCCGGGTCCATCCTGTTTGGCTCAGTTCCTTTCGGCAGTGTTTGCCGAGTGCCCCTGTGTGCCCGGGCTAGACAGGGGGTCCCTTGCCCGGAAGCACAGAGCCTGTTGAGGGGCCAGGACTCCCGTTGCTCTGATACCAGGCATGCCCAGTGGACACCATCAGGTAAGAGAGGCAAACTGCGGTGGGAGGGGCCAGGAGGGGGCAGTTGATTTCACTGGGAGGACCCAGAAAGGCTTCATGAAGAAGGTGGCCTTGGAGTGAAGCCAAAAAGGTAGAATGAGAGATATCAACCTAAGCCAGTGGCCAGAGGCCCTGTGGATGGAAGGCACAGCTCCAGCAGAGGTATTTGCAGAGTTGATCCCAGGACGAGAGAAATACGTGGATGACATAAATATTCCCTGTGGTAGGTGTCAGCCTCTCAGTGGTGGGGTGGGGTGAGAGCTGGAGCCCACGTGGTAGTCCTGCCCACCAGGCCAAGTCGGACCGCCGGCCCCATGGCTGGCTGAGTGGGTCCATCCCCAGGGAGCCAAGGAGGGTCCAGGTCCCTAAGAAGTGCACACTGTGACCCTCCCCCCAGAGCACCGGCTCCCTTTTCCACAGACCCCGGGCCCCAGACACATACCCAGAGCTGTAGAGCTTCCATCCCACTCCCCCTCCTACAGGCGGCCCGCCCCGAATGCGTGCGTGGTGCATGTGATGGGGTTGGCGTTGTCTTCTAGCACGTGGAGCACCCCTGGTCCCCTGCCCCTGCCCCAGCTCCCCTATCTTTCCTGGGCAGGGCCTGTGTTCTCTTTTTCTCCATTATCCTGCTAATGTCGAAGAAGCAGCAATGGGTAAATCCGAGAATTATATGAGTGGGGTTTGGAGTGACTATAACTTTCCTGTCGACTCAAATCGGCACTAACGTGCGCTTGCATTTTCAGAACAACTTAATTATTGACTGAGGGTAGCGCTGGCTCAGGTGCCCTAGCTGGGGAGAAGCAGTGGGCCTGGGACGTAGTGTGAGGCACTGCGCCACCTTGCGGGCAAGATGGGAAGCAGCGCCTCTCGCAACCCTCAGCCCCTGGGCACCAGGGCCCAGCCCTGCCCTTCAGGATGCACAGTCTCAGACTCTGGATTTGGGCTGGCCTGGAGAGAAATGACTCTTTGACCCCTGCACCTTCTCACGCACCCTGACCTCTCTGTGCCTGGCCCTGACCCCCTCCCGGCCTTACCCCTACTCCATCCCTAGGCTGGTCCGGGAGGTGACAGGTGTCAACGTGAACATGCGTGTGGGAATCCACAGCGGGCGAGTGCACTGTGGCGTCCTTGGCCTCAGGAAGTGGCAGTTCGACGTCTGGTCTAACGATGTCACGCTGGCCAACCACATGGAGGCTGGAGGCAAGGCGGGGTGAGTGAGTGAGGGCAGCTTCCCGCCCGGCCCACCCAGGTGGCTGTCATGGGGAAAGGGCTAGGGTGGGCAGGACCTGGTAGCTGCAGCCCTGGGGTTGGCAGAATTTAAGTGGAATCCCTCTAGTAACCAAGCACTGACGCCACACATGGCAACTTGTAGGGAGCGTGGCCCCAACCTTACCCAGTCTTTACCCAGAAGATATTTACACAGAACCTGGCGGCCTGTCGTGAGACACAGGAGGTCAGGGTAGGCTTCTAGAGGAGGGAGGACCCCGGGATAATTCCGGGGGTGGCCAGGAGGTGGAAGGTCAGCTGGCCTGGCAGACGGGGCAGGATGGGGGCAGGTGAGGAAGGTGAGGGTCGGGGGAGCTGCCAGGCTGAGGACGGGCACAGGCAGAGGAAAACACAGTACTTCGGGGAACGCAAGTAGAGCAGATGGCCTTTTAGGAACCAGTGGGAGGAAACAGTGCCTGTGTTAAGGACGTGCATGCCAGGCTGGGGCATTTGGACGCAGTCCTGCAGTCAGCAGGAGCCACTGCTGGCTCCTGAGCAGGTTTGCAAAGTTTGCGAGACGGGAGGCCGTGCTCTCCCGGCAGGCCGATGTGTTACGTCACCGTAATAACGTGGTGCCGAGGTGATGCGGTGTGGTCTCGGCGAACACGAGCTGGTGAGGGGCCCACCTTGCCATCCTGATGAGGTTGGAGGGATAGTCCATTGAGAGATCCAGGTAGGGGTTAGCATTTGAGTCAGAGTTTGGGGCCCTGGGATTCAAATGCTGACCGAGTCGCTCACAGTTTGGTTCTGCATGGGAGCGGGGGTTCTGCATTCACGTCTGCTGCCCTCCTCTCCCTGCTTCCCGCCCCTACCCGTAGACGCATCCACATCACCAAGGCCACACTCAACTACCTGAACGGCGACTACGAAGTGGAGCCGGGCGGTGGGGGCGAGCGCAACGCCTACCTCAAAGAGCACAGTATCGAGACCTTCCTCATCCTGCACTGCA
>NW_020174422.1:479783-509275 GCF_003031525.2 Neophocaena asiaeorientalis asiaeorientalis | reverse complement strand
TTGCTCAGCCTGCTGCTTCCTTCTCCTCTTACTCTTTCCTTGAGGCAAGTCCTGAATTTCTTATGCAGTCGTGGTTCCGCATCTCAGGAAGGACGCGAGAGCTACAGAGGCTTTGTAAAGGCTGGTGGCAAAGAGGGGAGGTTTTCATTTTGCTTCTGTTGCAGAAAAAGCAACAGACCTCAGATCAGTTAGTAACAATACAGCAGAAGGCCACGAGATGGAAAAGAAGCATCAGGGAACTCTGTGTATACCACGTCCTTTATTTCCATCTTGTTCCTTGTCTGTTGCCTAAACTAGGTGGATCTCGCTCTCTCTCTGCCTGTACTTATATACCTCTGCTTCTTGAAACTCTGTCTTTTCCCCTCTTGCACTTTCCAGTCTTTCTTCTTCCTTCTTTTGTCTCAGCCCACACTTGCCAAAATATAAAACTGAATTATTGGCAGACTTCAGTTTTCTATTTTTAATAGTGTCACGTTCCACATTCTTAATTTTTAAAGCAAACGAGAACATTTTATATTTTACATTTTTCCTTAATTATAATGCCTTTTACTTATAAATCTTTCAATTGAATTTATCTATTGGTCAGAGCCCTTTGATAGAGAAAAGCTTCCCTGTTTCTGTCCTAAGGAATTAGACTGAAGACAAAATTAAGCTGCGAGAAAAGTTCAGAGAAAGTCTCGGAGACAGCAAAAGTAGATTCTTCAATGTGGGCAGAGCTCTTTGAGGCAGGTGTCCACCCTGAGAGGGACATCAGAGGGACACCTCACCCTCCACAGAAGCACATCCCAGCACACAGGACCTGACTACGGGGTGCCTCTGAGGGAGCGGTATCAGGCCCTGCCACAGACATCCGGAAAGAGGGATGGGAGGATTTAGGTACTCTGGGGAAAGCACTTAGTGGCTTAATTGACTCATTTTAAAGCATTTGCTTGTTGTTTGGCTGTAGTATAAATGAACCGAAATCCTCCCAGGCCCCCTCCCACACTTCTCCTGTCTGCTGGGCCCATAACGCCTCTAGCCTCACCTTCCTGCCCCGCCCAGGCTGAAGGGTTACCCTCTGCCCTGGGTTCTCTGGGTCTTGATTCTTCTACCTTGACAAGTGGTTCAGAAAAGATGAAATGGAGACAGAAAAGGACACCCCCCCACCCCTCCAGCCCCGACCCAGAGCAGTGTCTGCTGAAGCAGGCTGTGTCCCCTCCCCTCTGCCTCTGATCTGGCCAGCTCCCTTCCCAGGCTCAGGGAGGGAGTTGAAGGGAAGGCCACCCAGGTCCCTCCAGGGCCTCTCCAACCCTCCACCTCGAGCTCATTTGGATGGATGGACAGATAGGTTGTGGTTGGCACATGGAGAGCTGGCTGAGGCCCCGTTGGTGTATTTGTGCCATGCGCGTCAGCCCTTGCATCTCATGTTCTAATGACCCAAACCTCCAGAAGCTGCAGGGCCTGTCCTACTACCCGCTCTGCTAGAACATGCCTGTTTTGGGGTGGAAACTGGAATCTCATGTTTCCTCTCCGTCCATCACCCCCCAAGCACTTTCAGACCCAGGCTCTGCCCACATCTAAAATTCTATGCCAGCGACAGATGTTCCCATGCCCCTTGGCTTTCTAACAAGACAAACCTCGTCCTCCTGTTCTGCTGCTCCCACCTGAGGCTCCCAGCTCCCAGCCAGGGCTGGCGTTGGGGAGTTCGGAGGGATTTAGGATGATTTCTTGGGTGAGCTTTAGGATCTTGGCAGACCTCAGGGCTCCGGGCTGAGCAGAGAAGGGAGGGAGGCAGTGCCTTAACCCCTACCTGGCCAGGCACCTGGGAGGAATGAGAAACTCCCTACTTGGGCTCACCTGATGGGCCCTGCCCACAGGCTGATGCATCTATGTTGCTCTCCCAGAAAGAAGAGAAGGCCATGATTGCCAAGATGAATCGCCAGAGAACCAACTCGATAGGGCACAACCCACCACACTGGGGGGCCGAGCGCCCCTTCTACAACCACCTGGGTGGCAACCAGGTGTCCAAGGAGATGAAACGGATGGTGAGTAGCTGGCAGGGCAGTGTGTGGGCCACACTCTCCAGGGCTGGGGCCTCCAGTGGGTGTGAGGACTGGGCCAGGCCCCTCCTGTTACCCAGGGAATCTGGAGAGCCACAGAAGGAATCGTTGGAAGGGGGCTCACCCTGACTTTGGACCAGGAGACAGAGCGCCTGACTTCCGACCCTGGGCTTTCTCCGTGGGCCCCACCATCTCTTGGCAGGCCGGATTTGGCTTTGGAGCAGAGCGGTGAAGCCCCTTCTTCATTCCCCCTTGGCAGACCTTCCTGGTGTAGGCTGGAAGCAGACCCATCTGTCTGGACTCGGTCCAAACAGAGCCTCCAGGGCCTCTTGGCACTGTCTGGGGAGCCCCGGGGAGTTGGGTGGGCACAGGCTTGTCAGACACCTTCCAGCATCTGTTGTATTTCCCAGGCAGTTGAAACACATCTTCTGGCCCAGTCGCTCAGAAACCATCCCAGTGCTTTTTGGCAAGTGCCAGGTGATGGTCTTTTTGCCCTCTGTGCTGAGAAACGCCCTGCTCATTCCAGTCTTCCTGTGGGAGCATGCAGGCTGAGTGAGCAGAGGCCGTGGTAGGGGTGCTGCCTCCATCTCAAGGGACCCGGCCGGCCTCAGAGGACAGACACCCTCAGCCACCCCTGCACACAGCAGGGACGGGCTAATTCAGGATGCCCTGCCTGGGTTCTATCAGTAATGCTAGAAAGAAGACTTCAGAGGGTGAGAAGAAGAGAATGAGGGATGACAAGAAGTCAGTCTGAAGCAGTAATTTATTTTTATCTGAGATCTTGGCTTCTGCATCTGAGCGCACTCCTCAGGTCAAGGGCAGCCTGGTACCCAGGCAGGAGTTGCCCGCTCTGAGGGAGGGATGGGTGAGGAAGCCGTGTGTGTGTGTGTGTGTGTGTGTGTGTGTGTGTGTGTGTGTGTCCACTGAGTTCCCACAGATCCAGGTAGAGGAGTGGGGGGCCATGCCGACACTAGGATCCCCACGTCGGGGGCCTGTGGATCAGACTGGGTTTAAGCTGGAGCAGCAGGGATTAGAGAGAGACTCCATGGGAGTCCAGCTGAGTCGGCAGACAGATCCAGGGGTCTGAGTGAGGAGACAGGCTAGGGACCAGTCATTCTGCTCCTTGCCAGCTAGCAAATAGCATATGACAAAGGTTTAAGGAAAATGTACAGAAGAAAAAAGTGAATTGAGTCAAGATCACCATTTTAACTTCTGGTGGTAAAGAAACAACTCGCAGGACACCAAGGTCCTAAGCGATGAAGAGTGGGAAAGGTCGGCCTTGCCCCAGGGCTTTGAACTTAGACGTCCCAGGCCTGGTCAGTGCCACCCAGGGCTCCAGGCCCCACTCCCGCTCCCTCCAGGCCCCTCCCCAAAGCAAAGAGCAGTTGCTGAATCCCCCCCTGTTCTCACCCCAGTTCTTGAATCATCTCCTGTGGACTCTCTACCCACTTGACCAGGACAGCCAAGAGGTGAGAGAGGGAGTGAGAGGAAAGGGGGAGACTGAGAGCAGAATGCAAGGAGGGAGCCTCTCATCCAGGTGGGAGGAAAGAGGAGGACAGGTCTCAGGAAGACCAGGGATTGGGGGGGGGGGGGGGGGGGAGCAGGAGATGAGGGAAAACAGGGAATAAAAAGATGGGGCAGGACAGAGGTGGAGAGGAACCACCAGCAGGCAAGAAAGGTGCCTGCTTGTACGTTCTCCGTTTAAAATCTTCGGAAAGTTTTTTTCTTTAGCGATATTTGGTGTAGGTGGACTCTTTAGGTATTTCAGAGTCTCCAAGGGGGCAGTTTGGACTATAAGCACCGATTTGGCAGACATTAATCATTGTTAGGACAAGAAACCTTGGAAGAATTAGCAGAAGGGCTGTAACTGGGGAAACAGTCTCACGGGAGACTGGCTGTCGGAAAGGCTCCTCCGTGGTGTTGGTTGCTTCACCCAGTGGGGAAGGAATGCAAAGTGATCAGAAAGCTCGGGGACACCCCTGTAGAGGGAGAGAAGAGGCTCCCCGTCCCCGTCCTTGCTGGGCAGAGTCACCTGAGGGGCCACCATCAAAGTACCATCCCCTGGGCCCCTGCCAGCCCAGTGTCTAGGCCAGGGATGGGATGGGATCTGGCAGCCGCCAGGCACACCATTGGCTTTTGGTGTTAAACTCGCCCAGAAACCCTTGGGAAAGATATGCAAAGAGAAAGCTTCTACCCCGACTTCCACTGAAGATGCGGTGGAGGGGAGGGGATTGCATTAAGCAGTGACTGAGAGCAGTTAGAGGGGAGTAACTCGTAGTCAGCAGTTTATTTCTTTAAATCTTGTTCCAACTTTTACTCAGCTTTTAAGATGTAGTAATGAGCTGTGCTGATTTAGGCATGAGTGTTGTAAGGTCTCTAAGGTTCTTTTTTTTAAAATTATTTTTATTTTTTAAATTAATTTATTAATTTATTTAGTTTTTGGTTGCGTTGGGTCTTCGTTGCTGCTGGCAGGCTTTCTCTAGTCGCAGCGAGCAGGGGCTACTCTTTTGTAGTTTGATAGGGATTGCATTGAATCTGTAGATTGCTTTGGGTAGTAGAGTCATTTTCAGGTAGATTCTTAACCACTGCGCCACCAGGGACTTCCTCTAAGGTTCTTTATTAATAAAAAGGTTGACGGGAGATCATACGCGGACTCCTGCTCATCTAACCAGGCTCGGGTAAGCTGTGCATTCTTCAGAGGCGGCAGGCTGGGCCCAAGTGTTCCCCACAGCAGCTTTGCCAGGGCAGGCGTGCAAACTGGAGTCTGCACCTCAGTGTGGATGAGCAGAGGGGCCCACGGCCTCTGGTCTTGCTGTAGGTCAGAAGGAGAGGACTCGGGGACCAAACAGAAACACTGAGCTGAGCTGCTCTCCGGAAGTGCCGAGGCACAACGGCAGGAACCCATCTGAGTGTCCTCCTTGCCGGCTGGGGACCGTTGTCCTAGGACTAGAAAGCAGGTCGGGGGACTGGAACCCAGTCTGCTGGCCTGTGTTCTTAAAGGCCCTTTGCCATGGTTTATCCACCAAAGTGTTCCCTGACTGCGGTCAGTTCACCACCCCAGCCCAGCACCCAGGAAGCCTAGAGCAGACCTGGCCCCCAACACCAGCCCCTGCAAACCACCAAAGGAGCACTGGAGGAAGTCAGAGACAGGTTCGTTAGACACATTTCAGGTATAGTTCTGAGCTGTAGAGACCAGCGTAGGCATAATGTGGCTTGGATGTCCTCCGAGTAAAATCGTCGCTGGCCCCTGTGGTGGAGATAAGCGGGCCAGCCCCTCTCCATGCTCCACAGAGACTGGCCTGTCCGGACTCTCTGCCGCCCACTCGAGCTTGTGCCCTAGAGATCCTGCCTGCCCCCAGATGGGGCACTCACATGAGAGACCCCAACTCCTCTAGCCTCGAGTGGGGACAGTGAGGTGGGCGGGGCCCTGCAGCCTGGACCGAGGGCTTGGTGATTCTCAGAGGACGAGGAGAAAGGAAGACAGCCACTGGGCAGCCCGGGAGGAGCTCAGAGCCCACGGCTGGGCACTTGGATGTGGCACTAGGGGCTGCCAAGGCCCCTGGGAGCCTTGAGCTGGTGAGGAGAATAGACAGCACCTCAGTGCCCACGGGCCCCACGTCTATTTTGGAGCCCGGCAGCTCCAGCTCGCGGAGAGCATCATAAACCCCACTCCTCAGTGGGAGTGAAGAGAGCTGTGTTCATTTGGGGTTTGGGTTCCCCCGACATTTGCCAAGCCCCCTGGCTGCCCAGCAGCGTGTTCCGTGCTGGGCCACAGGGACAAGAGGCCACCCTCTGTCCTTGTCCTGGCAACCTGAAGCCACCTGTCCTGGGGTGCTTGTGCCTCCCCCACTGCCTCCCAGATCCCACCCCTTCCCATTTTAGGGGCCCCTCCCTCCATTCTGCCGCAGTTGGTCAGACCCTGACACACTTCTGTCCTTTATAGATGAACTCTAGGTAGGGCCTTGAGTTTGGCAACCAGTAAGGGCCCTTCCCACCCTCACCTCTGCCCTGTGTGTGTGAACATCAGAACAGTAATCAAACCGGGGCAGGCAGGTTCCTCACCTCCTGGGTCCCCAGCCAGCTCCAGCCTTAGAAGAACGCATTGGTTCTCAGATACCAGAAAAGCTGTTGCAGGTAACCAGAGTTTAGTTTTCTTAAGCTCAAAACTTGTGAAGTCCCAGGAGATTTTATGTGTGCTTGGCGGGAGTTGGGGGGGGTGAGTGTGCATGAGCTGTGTGTCTGTGCACAGGTGTGCACAGGCGTGTGGGGATTGATCGGCCTGGCAGTTTCCCTTATTTCCATCTGAGTAAGTGGCAGAATTGGGAGGGGACCCACCAAGCCCAGGGTCCAGGAGGAGGGTGAAGGAAGGTTTGGGGAATGACAAGGAATTGGGTAGGGGGACACGAAGAGCTTAGACTCATGGATTTTGCCAGTGGATGAAGTAAAATCACAGTGCGCCCCCAGCATCTAGCATGGAGCCTGTCCCAAACCCAGCTGTATTTGCCAAATGAAGAAAGGAGGGGATGACTGAGTGACAGTGCTCTCTGTGTCCAAGCTCCTGGTGACCTGTGAGAGGGGATGAGCTGCAGCCTCCCCATTTTCATCCCCTTGGTTCTCATCCTCCTCTCCTCTCTCCGTCCCTCTCTTTTAGGGCTTTGAAGATCCCAAGGACAAGTGAGTAACCTGTCCTTCTTCACTTCAGCTCCCTCGGCCTGAGGGATGTCTCCAAATCTGCCTGGAGCTCAGTTTCCGTACTCCATGGAGAATGAGCCCAGGTCTCGCAGTCTTGGCTGGGAGTGAACAGAGCTCACTGCACCTGAGAGACGAGCAGCCCGGGAGCCCAGGCCCCCGGCAGAGAGGCTGGACCTGGTCATCCCCCATTTATAATCTCCATTCCATGCACACACACACACACACACACACACATATGCACACACAACTACACACAACACACTCAGCACACGCATGTGCGCGCGCACACACACACACACACACACACACACACACACACACACGGCTCCCAGGAAGATGCAGGCTTTGCACATTGGTCGCCAGCGCCTGGCCACGTCCCAGCACCCTGAAGGAATGTGCCTGTCTCTCTCCTCCACTCCCCAGTCTCAGGGGCTGTCAGAAATCCCACTCGAGGACTGGGCTCCACGCTACAAGTAGAGTGTTTAGTTCAGCACCCAAAGATTGTGAAACGTGCTTCCCAGAGAGTCCCCTGGGCCAGGCGAGAGCAGCCAGGTGGCTCCCAGGCCCTGCGGCAGAGGTCTTGCCTCCTGGTCTCAGCCTTCAATTCAGGATGACAGTACAGCTAGAGAGTGAAGAGCAGAGACTGTTACCTGTAGGGGAAAAACAAACCCTTGAGAATAATTCATATTATCATTATCATTTAATAATACATCAATAGGGTTAGAAAATCCTTATTGTCAGTGAGGCCCCCCCAGCCCGCGGGTCTGAGCCTTGGGCAGTGTTCTGCGCATGTGAGTACTCGGGCTTCTGGCCCGTCCTGGTGTCAATCCCAGCTTCCCCACCCCTTATTAGAGCTGATCAAGCCCCTCTGATGGGTCCGGGTGTGCGGGCTGAGCCGGCCCCCTAGCGGCGCCCCCTGGTGGTCAGCCTGTCTTGTGTCTGCGCCCCTTGCTCCCCAGGAACGCCCAGGAAAGTGCGAACCCCGAGGATGAAGTGGATGAATTTCTGGGCCGTGCCATTGACGCCAGGAGCATCGACAGGCTACGATCTGAGCATGTTCGCAAGTTCCTCTTGACCTTCAGGGAGCCTGACTTAGAGAAGAAGGTACAGCACCCTGGGGGGGACCGCCCCCCACCCCCCACCCCCCTACCCTGGTGCAGAACCAGGACCAAGGGGAGGGAAAGGAGGCAACAGGACGGCTCCCTCCCCTGTCTCCGCCCCGGAAAGAGCTCCTCCTTGTCACTTCCATTTCCCAGCTCTGATGCTGCCCTACCCAGGAAATGGGGGTTTTAGGGAGACGTCCTTGGTGGAAAGGGATACATCTTAATTTCTTTGTGTCTCAGTTTCCTTATCTGGGAAATGGGGATTTTTAACATACCTACCTCATGGTGTCATAGTGAGGCTTAAACATCCATATATGTAAAACACCTGAAACAGTACCTGCCACATAGTAGATGTTCAATAAACACTGCTATTTGTATTATTTTATTGCTATTATTATTATTATTATCATAGTTTCCAGTGGACCATCCAGCTGCCTTTGGCACACTGGAAACTCAGAGTATTAGAGTTGGAAGGGGCAGTCAAGAGCTCTTTGTCTTGTCTCCTTAAATTGTGACTGAGAAAGTAAAGCTCAGAGTATCTGGGTGACTTGCTCTAGGCCACCCAGTGAAGTAGTGACAGAGCCAGAACAAGACCCTGGTCCAGGGTCTTTGCTACATGTCACAGGGTCTCCCATGTGTTCCGTCAACATGGGCTCCTGTGAACTCATGCCGTGGTCAAATGAGGCACGCCTAATCAGGAGGGAAGAATTATGGGAAGGGAACTTAGTCTGTTTACCAGCATAAATGGAACTGACTCATGGATTACCCTCTCTGGGTGACTCTGCCAGCACGGCCATCTGTGTAGCTGGTTGGTGTCGTGGGGAGGGTGGGGGCTGGGAGTCAGGACCTTGGAGATGAGCTCTGTGACACTGGACAAGTTGAGTGACCTCTCTGATCCTCAGCTCGCTCATCTCTGAAGTAGAAACAGCAGCAGTCCTGTGCCTATTTCCTGGGGCTCTTGTGAGGATGTGCAGTGATGGTTGCAAGCCCCAGCACGTGTTCTGGCGTGTAGCTGGTGCTCAGGAATGTGAGCCATGATCATTACGAATTATTCTCATGGTGACCCAGCCTGCAGAGTTTCTGGTTTAACATAATTCAACAGCCCTCCCCACAGGAACCACCATGTAGTGAGTGGACTGGTTTCTTGAGAGCTAAGGCCTGTGCTGATTCTCGACTGGGTCTTCCAAGTCTTGGGAGTGTGCTGTCCCAGGTGTGTCTGGGGTGGAGGGGAGCTGGAGCAGACAGGGCCAGGTGCCTCCGCCCACTCACCCTGCCCATGTCCTCTCAGTACTCCAAGCAGGTGGATGACCGATTCGGTGCCTATGTGGCATGTGCCTCGCTCGTCTTCCTCTTCATCTGCTTTGTCCAGATCACCATTGTGCCCCAGTAAGTACCCCATACCACCCAGGCTCCCTCCTTTGGCTGCTGGGGCTCCAAGGGTGGGAGGGGAGGTCATGTAGGAGAGCAGAGGCGGGAGTCTGAGCTGAATTTGCTCAGACAGGGAGAAAAGTTTACAGTCTTGTCCTCAGCGAGACCAGGAAGCCAAGAGTCTGCCTCCCCCATGATGGGTAGGCCATGTGCTCATTGCAGGTGGAAAACTTCTGTCTGGGCACTGCCCGGCGCACGGGAGACCCCTTCTCTCCACTTCATCCTCTCATCCCATTTTAACGCAGACCACTGTTGCCCATTGAGTCACCCAAAGTATTCACCAAGCTGGTTTCTGCATGACCTTTGGTTTTTGCAAAAAAACAGTATATCTTCAAAAAATAAGGGTTTTATGCTACTCCAGATATTTCAAAGAATGGATTTCAGATTCTGAAGACTTTTCTCTAAGAGGTGTTCCTGAAATCTTCTGAGGACTGGCTGTGTCACTGAGAGAGGCCTGTGGCTTCCGAGGGGACCACTCTGAAATGGGCTGTTGGACATGAAGCGTTTGTTAGGTAGTCATTCACAGTAGGGTCACAGCTAAGTGAGAAAGATAACCTCTCCATGTATGTATGTGTGTGTATATATATGTATATATGCACATATATATATATACACGTATTTTTTTACTTTTTATTATGCAATATTTTAAACATACAGTAATTAATATAATCAACACTCATCCCCTAGATAGAACAATTGTTCTTTTTTTAAAAAATTAATTAATGTATTTATTTTTGGCTGTGTTGGGTCTTCGTTGCTGCGTGCAGGGGGTTTTCTTTAGTTGCGGCGAGCAGGGGCTACTCTTTGTTGCAATGCGCGGGCTCCTCATTGCGGTGGCTTCTCTTGTTGCAGAGCACGGGCTCCAGGTGCACGGGCTTCAGTAGTTGTGGCACGTGGGCTCAGTAGTTGTGGCTCGCAGGTTCTAGAGCACAGGCTCAGTAGTTGTGGCGCACGGGCTTAGTTGCTCCATGGCATGTGGGATCTTCCCGGACCAGGGTTTGAATCTGTGTCCTCTGCATTGGCAGGTGGATTCTTAACCATTACACCACCAGGGAAGTCCCAGAACAATTGTTAATATTTTGAAAGATTTTTTTATCTATCTTTTTCTGATTTTTTTAATTGAAGTATAGTTGCTTTAGAATGTTGTGTTAGTTACAGGTATATTTCTGATTTTTTAAGGTAAATTTTAGACACAAGGACATTTTCCCCCTAAACACGTCAATAGACACCTGTTTTAATGGCATTTTGCTTCTTAACCACAATGCTTTATGTACCAAACAAAACTAACCCCAGTTCCTCTATAATCATCTAATACCAAGTCTGCATTCAAATCTCGCAAATTGTCCCCCTAAATGTCTTCTACTCTTCGTTTACTCATAGCCAGGATCTACTCAAGATCCACTGGATGCATTTGGTTATGTCTCATAAATCTAACTTAATCTGGAAGAGTCCCCTCACTCCAGCACCTTCTGTTTTTCATTTTGAAATAATTATAGACTTAAAGAAAGGGTACAGAAGTACTACGGGGAGTTTCTGTACATCCTTCATCCAGTTTCCCGTGCTATTGACAACTTCTATAACTGCAGCAGAGTACTCCAAATGAGGAAATAACCCTGCAATGATACATGAACTAATCTAATTTCATCAGCATTCCCCCAGATGTCCTTTCTGTGTTCCAAGAGCTGGGCCAGGACCCCACATTGGATTTAGCTGCTGTATCTCCTTAGTCCCCTCCAATCTGTGATGCTTCCTTGGCCTTTACTTACCTCTCATGGCCTTGGCACTTCTGATAAGTACTGGCTAATTAATGTGTAGAATCTCTCGAATTGGATTTGTCTGATGTTTTTTCATGATTAGATGGAGGTTGTGTATTTTTCACAAGAATCCCACAGAAGTGATGTGTCCTTCTCAGGGCATCATATCAGGAGGTACATGACGTTGGCACGTCTTATTACTCAATGCCTTTTATTTTTAATGGCACTTATCGTTGAAGAGATGGCCCTTGTGTTTGTATCTGCTATGACCCTGTCAGGATACCACAGGTGAAAACCAGACACTGGCAGCCAGCTGCACCCTGGTTATGCAGTTAATGTCCATTGCCCCCTGCACTGAGACCATGCAGAGCTGGTGGGATTGTGGGTCTTTACCGTCATGGGACTCATTTTCTGTACTGAAATGGAGCTATAGGTATAACAAGCAACCTAGACTTTCCGTCCTGTTGCAGCTGAGAGTCCCCTTCACTTGGTTGCATAATCCTGCCTCTTTGCTGCTTCTCTCTTTCTGTAGCGTGGCTTGGGGCTGGGTTATTCCAGATCCCTGCTCTGCGCGCAGTAGCTTCACTCCCTCCTCTGGCCACAGCTCTGAGCTGCTAAGGCATGGATGGAGGTCGTTCTCTGGCCATCCTCTCTCCAGGGAAGCCTTAAAAGCTACTTTAAAGGTCTTTCTTTCCCTCTGAAGAGAGTTCTTTCCCCTGTTCTGTTTGTTTCAGGCAGCTAAGTGCTGGCTTCTGGGGGAGCCTGGAACAAAGATGCCTCCCTAGAGGCCTTCACCTGCCTTCTTATGTCCTCCACTTGCCTTTAACCTGCTGACAACACCTGTCATGTCTGGCTGTCTCACTTCCTGAAAGGGAGAAGGGGTTTCTGGGGCCTCCTGTGGTTGGTTGGGAGTGCTGTGCCTCGACCAGCCCCTGCCCCAGGAGGGCCACGGCGGGCTCCAGATGGAAAGTCACTTGCAGTTCTTTCGCCCGAGGATACTAGCCCTTTGTGAACATTGAGCTCACCTGTGATCTGCCTCTGTGAGGAGGGGCAGCAGGAGATCCTTGCAGTTTTTACGGTTGTTGTTGAGCTGGGTGGGAATAGGGGAACAGAAACTGAACAGGACTTGTGCGGCTTGGCAAGTAGGAAGGGGACAGGGTTTAGGGACTCTGCCCTCCAAAGGGACATGTCACTGCTGTTTCTCAGAGTAGCTGGTTGGGCTGTTGACAAATGCATTTCTATAAAGGATGGCCATTTATCAAACCAGCCTTCAGAGTTACTTGTCAGGCCATAAGTGACTACCTAGAGGGAACAGCCAGGTGATTTTTAAAATGGGTCCTTCCAGGCTAAATGAAGTGAGTCTATGGATAGCTAAGAATTAGGCAAAATATTGGGCAGGTGTCACCCCGTTCTTCGTTTGGCTCCTGTGTGGGCTATGTTCCCCCACGAAAGTGACAAGACCGGGAGGAAGGGCAGGAGCCACACCGTTACGGAGGCAGGTTCCGAATCGGTTCACAAGGCTTAGTAATCCCTCCTCAGTGAGTCCGGGGCCAGGCACCCAAGACTGGGCAGGAGGTGCAGCAGAAATGGAGCAAATTCTGCTTCCTTCGTGGGGCGTCTCAGAGCCCCAGAATTCCCCACCTCCTGTCTCCTTCCAGCTCCGTGTTCATGTTGAGTTTCTACCTGACCTGTTTCCTGCTGCTGACCTTGGTGGTATTTGTGTCCGTGATCTACTCCTGCGTGAAGGTGAGTCCAGCTTATACCTGAACCCCGGTCGCCTTCTTCCCTCCCTTCCCAGCCCACTGATGGGGCCCCTCCCAGGGCCTGGAGAGTCACACCCGGGATCCAGGTGCCTGATGCTGGATCACAACTCTTGATTGGCATTCGCAGCAAGCCAGACTGCAGGGGGCGTAGTTTATCCGAGGAGCCTTATTTGTACTGGCTGTTTCAGTTAGCCTTTGCAAATCTCTGCAAGAAGATACTGTTGCTGTCTCTTCTGTCTGTCCCCTGGGTATCAGGTAGGCCAAAGGAAGGGCACGTAGCACAATGCCTGGCACAGAGCAGCGGTCAGTAAACATTTGCTGAAAGAATGAGTGTGAAAGGGATCGTTCTCGACACCCCTTCTCTGTTCCAGTGTGCCCTGGAAATGGCCCTGGAGGGAGGCCATAGAGATTATGGCTTTTGAGCTGCCCATCATATAGATGAGAGGGAGACCCAGAGTGGTTCATTGTTTCAGACAGGGCCACACAGCTAGTAGCATGGGCGTGAGACCCTGTTCTGTGTTCTTCTCCCATGCCACCTCTTAGGCATGCTGTGTCGCCATCCAAGCTGTGTCCTTCAAGGGGACCTGACCACAGGTCATTAGGGTCTGTTGTAGAAATCACTCAGGTTCCTGTTTGCCTTGCCCACCAAGCCTCTTCCTCAGTTCCTTCGCCACGGTTTAAGAATTCCCATGGGCCCTCCCTGGCAGTCCAGTGGTGGGACTTTGCCTTCCAATGCGGGGCGGGGGGGCGGGGGCAGGGGCCTGGGATGGTGCAGGTTCGATCCCTTGTCCGGGAGCTGAGATCCCACGTGCCTCATGGCCAAAGAACCAAAACAAAAAAACAGAAGCAATATTGTAACAAAAATTCAATAAAGACTTAAAAAATGGTCCACATCAAAAAAAACAAAAAACAAAAACAGAAGAATTCCCTGATGGGCCCAGCCTGGTTCCAGAAACCTCTCTGTCCCAGCAGAGACAAGCTCTTTCTAGCTTCTGCTGTAACCATTTCTCTGCTCCTCCCTGACACTCACTTGGAGCCAAGCCCCTGGGGGGCCCAGGCCCTGCCAGCACTCCCTACACCCTCTGTGGTGGGCACCGTGTTCTCCTTCCTGGGGGATTGGACCTTTGTTGTCTCCCAAGTCCCCTTTCTCACTCCATCCTCCAAACAGAGTCCTTCATTAGGCTGTAAACTGTTTAATCACCTGATGGTCAAGATCTTGGTGGACTGATTGTCAGAACTGGAAGGACCTTAGAAGCATCTGGTGTGCTGCAGTGTGCCCCTGAGCAGGTGCAGAAGTGGATGCCCAGAGAGGGGCAGGACCGGCCGGGGTCACTTGGCAAGTTGAGCAGTGTGGTTAGCCAGTTCCTTCGCTGCATCGTAGGGGTTAATCCTGGCTCCCTGCCTCTCCACCAGCTCCTTCCTCAAGGCTATGGCCTCCCTCCTGCTCTGTGTTCAGTCTCTCTTGCCTTTTGGTCTTGACGTTGTCAGGCACCCCGGCCTGCTTTTCCCCCAGTGGACAGTCCCACTTTCTTCCTCTCATGGCTGTAAAAGCACGCCATACATTCACAAGAGCCAAAAGGTGGAAAAAACCCAGGTATCCATTAACAAAGGGGTCCCCAGCCCCCGGGCCTCGGACTTCCACGGCCTGTTAGGAACCAGGCCGCACAGCAGGAGGTGAGTGGCTGGTGAGACAGCGAAGCTTCATCTGTGGCTCCCCATGGCTCGCAGTACCGCCTGAACCCTCGCTTGCATTAGCTCCTGAACAATCCCCCCCCAACCCCGTCCGTGGAAGAATTGTCTTCCACGAAACCGGTCCCTGGTGCCAAAAAGGTTGGGGACCGCTGCATTAACAGATGAATGAATAAACAAAAGTGCTATGTCTGTACAATGGAATATTGTTCTGCCATAAAAAGGACTGAGATTCTGACACATGCTCCGACATGGATGAACCTTGAAGACATTGCGCTAAGTGAAAGAAGCCAGACACAAAAGGGCATATATTGTATGATTCCAGTTGTATGAAATATCTATTCTAGACAAATTCATAGAGACAAAAAGTAGATTACAGGGTAGCCTGGGCCGGGGGAGGGGGAGTGGAGAGTTATTGCTTCCGGGGTACAGAGCTTCCGTTGGAGTGATGAAAGGGTTTTGGAAGTAAATAGCAGTGATGGTTTCACAGCACTGTGCAAGTAATTCACGCCACTGAATTGTACGCTTAAGAAATGGTTAAATTGGCACATTGATGTTATATATATCTTACCACAGTAGAACAACCTAACAAAAAGCATACCAGAGCTGAAAGGCCCTCTTAAACATTCTTTGGCTGAACACTCAACAAGAATCTTAAGTTGTAAACTGAGTCAAAGTCACTGTTTTGTTTGTTCATCTGAGGCACTTAATTAGGCTATTCAAGTCAGAATCAAAGCTATCTGTTGTTTACAAGTTTTAAACTGGAGCCGAGCTTCTCTCTTTTCTGTTAGCTGCTTTGGTGAACCTGAGCCTCATGGACTGCATTTGGTTTGTGTTGCCTGACTTGCGTGTGTATCTGCTGGTGGGAGAAGAGAAGGAAGCAGAGGGGGAGGAGGTGCGGAGGGGAGGGGACGGGCCCCGCCTGCACTGGCCATTTTAAGTTAGTTCCTTGGTCTGGTGAATCCTTTTTGCCACCGTCAGAGATTATTTATAAAAGTCATTCCTGCCTCCTTGTGTTTTATAGAATCGACCTATTTTGTAATCAGTGTCACAGTCAATACTCTTGTTCTCAATTCCTTCATCCAGCCCAGTGATCTTTCTGACGGCTCTGAGGCCTCAGTTTCCCAAGGGGGGGGCCGGTGGATGGAACACTTCCCTCCCTGCCTCGACTCCATTCTGCCCACCTCCCCACACCCTTCCCACCAGAGGAGCCTGCTTCTTCCATCTTGCAGTTGTAGAGCTTCTGTAAGGAGTTTGTTTAGAAAAAAAAAGTGCTCTGTGACTTACCAAGCCTGAAACCTGCTCATCTGGACCAAGAGTTGAAGAGACACTAATACCCATCTTGGGCTCCTAGCTGTGTGCTTCTCTCACAGCCTCTGAGAAGCCATTGTCTCAGCATTTATCCACTCTCTGGAAAGTAGACCCCGACCTGAGCAATTGTTTGTAGCATGAACTCCTCTTCCAGTCAATAATCAGTCTTCTTTCCTCTTTGTGTTGTGGATTAACTGCATAGTGAGATGTGAAAGGGGTAAGTCTCCCTTTTGGCATCTCTGCAGCAGGGCGGCCTGGCCCCCCTTCCCCTGTCACACTGCCTGAGGCCGACTGACTGAAAGTTGATTGTATGACCTTTTCAGGTACTGCTGTGAAGCTGACTGGACTGGAATTTTCAGTGTCATTCTGTTTCTTCCTGTGAAAAGATTTGCCAGAACTCAGACATTTTTCATCTGATTTCCACAGTTTCTCAGAAATCATGGCTAGTGGCTTTCCGATGAGATACAGCAGTTCCTAAATTACCCCTGCCTGCTATGGGCTCCGCAGATCCAAAGCCAAGCGGTCCTGTCAGACATGGTCTCTTTCTCTGTTTCATTTACTTTTCCAGTTCCCCAAAACAACTTGGACTTACTTTCTTAAATCATCCATATTTTATCCTTTTCGAAGAGAGAAACGTGAAGAAAGTGTGGTCTGAGTTAGTCAACAGAGTTGTCTTAGCTGTCTGTCAGGGAGCAATTCCTGGGTCCTTTCTGCTTTTCTGAAATGTACTGCTCACCGAAGGCTCTGATTGTTTTTTCCATCTTGGGCCTGTATGATCTTTTCCTGACACGGCTTGGCCCAGGTCACACACACACACCTAGATTTCTCAGAGCATCAGCTGCCCTCTGGAGCCCCTCTGTCTCTGGGATGCCTTGTCCTAGGGATCATCCCCTGAGCGTGTCCTTCTGGTGAAGCTGTCTTAGAGGGCCGGTCTGAACATCTGCACGCACCACTCCTTCCTTCCCTTGGCATCGGTGCTCATCTGGGCTCCAGAGCTGCTTTCGTCAGAGAAAACCATGCTAAATCCCTTCTTGCCGTCACATGTGGTCCCCAAACTCAGAGAATCTCAGATTGGTAGGGGCCCGAACAGTGAGGCAGCCCAGACACCCTCCTGAGGCCGGAACCTCTTTGCATAACCCTGCAAGGGGTGGGCCAGCCTCTGCCGTGTCAGCTCCAGGGATGGCGAGCTCACTCATGTCTCCTGAGTACAGCCCCTTCCCTCCTTGGCCAGCTCTGACTGCTCTGTCAGTCCCCCTGTGGCTTCTGCCCCCTCATCCTGTGAGGCAGCTCAGGCCTGCCCCTGACAGTGCCAGCACTTCTGCTACCACCGCCCAAGTAGGTGGAAGAGAGTGGCTCCCTTCTGTCCCCGCACTTGACTGGGCCCCCTTTCTCTCCTGTGGCTCATTAGCACGTTCTCACTCAGAAGGCCAAACTCTGCTTTCCTGCGGTTTGGGGGTTGGATACAGACAGGCCCAGAAGGAGTACTCAGCTACAGGGCCGCACATGTGTGCGTGTGCGTGTGCGTGTGTGTGTGTGTGTGTGTGTGTGTGTGTGTGTGTGTGTGTGTGTGTGTGTGTGTTTCAATCTCTTTCATCTTCTAGGCTGCTGGCTCCCTCTTGGCTTGTCTCCCACTGACCTCCTGGACCTGATTGTCTGACCTCCTGGAAACTGACCAGGGCTTCCTCTAGGCCCTCATCTGCTCTGTGCAGTCACCTAAAAGCCTCCTCTCCTCTCCCCGAAGCCTGAAGCTAGCCAAGTCCCGTCTTGCCGGCCCTCCTTCCTACCACGCCCTCCTGACTCCCTTCCACAGCTTCTAAAACAGGGCCCTACTCCTCAACCAGTACCTCTCACCTCCCAGCTGGCTTCTGTCTTGTGACGACTCCAGAATCCCCACACTCCGCTTTCCAGAGGCTTGGGGTCACACTTTGCCCACTTGAAGAGGATGTGTTGCTGTCAGGCACGTTCGTTTGGGGGTGGAGAAGGCTTCATTTTCAGGAAGGAGATCTTAGGTTCCTCCCATGGCTTTTAAGTCAAGCCATCTTGGGTCCAGAGCCCAGCCATGCCACCTTGACTAGCGTTTCCCAAACCTTTAGGTGGCTTTTATTATATCCACTTTGCAGGTGAGGAAAATGAGACTCCAAGCAGTTAGGCAGCTTTCCCTAGGTCCCGGAGCTAAGAAGTGGTATAGCCGGGGTTTAAACCCAGATTGTTCTTGACTCCAGAGTCCACAGTCCTTCCCCTCCAGGACACTGCCTCTGTTAATATGTCCAGTTGACCGCTGAAAGGCCAGGTGATAAGAGCAGTAGTCAGCGTCTACTATGGGTCAGCATCTTCCTGTCTTGTTCTGAAGTTTTCATATCTTTAAAAATATTTTTCTGAAGTAGGAGCCACTGCTTCATTTATTAACTCCTTGTCAGAAAGTCTGTTTTCTTACATTATTTTGCTGTCAGATTTCATCACCTTATTTCATTCCTGCAATACCCTGGTCCCACGTGACAGACAGGGAGCCAGGACCCCAGGGAGGTCATTGATTTGCCTGGAGACTTCCTGAGAGGCCAGGATCAAAACTGTCCCTCACCCCAGTCATGGTTTATTAATTGTGTCGCCATTTCCATTTTTCAAGTTGAATTGATTTGAATTAATCATATTGGGGTTGGAACTTTTTCTTTTAATTGATTCTTTTTCTGAGCTCTGATGGTGAACAGGCACTGAGCAATTGGTTTGCACAGACACAATTATCCTTCCAGAAAAATGCTCTCCAGGATCTGTATGCAGCTGTAGAGCAGCCCGGCGAGGAGATTCTACTCCAGGTGAAGAATTTTATTGTCCACACCGGGGTTAGTAAAGGTGGGATTTGGGGTCAACATACAGGTGAACTTTTTGTTACAGGAGATGAGATACTCTATAAACCAGTGCCAGGGCAGGATGTCAGATCTTCTGGAGACTTCAAAAAGGCAGCAATTCCTGGGTTCCTGCTGAGACTTTAAGTCAAGAGCAGGTCTTTTGAAAGGGTGACAAGGGAAAATGGCTTGTAAAAAGGCAATGCATTGAGGTAATCACTCATGAGATGTTAGAGCTGTAGCAACGGTCCCCAGCCTTTTTGGCACCAGGGACTGGTTTCGTGGAAGACAGTTTTTCCACGGACGGGATGGGGGTGGGGGTGGGGCTGGCTCAGGCGGTAATGCGAGCGATGGGGAGCCGCAGATAAAGCTTCACTCGCTGGCCCGCCGCCCACCTCCTGCTGTGCGGCTCGGTTCCTAACAGGCCGGGGGTTGGGGACCCCTGAGCTATAGTATTCCAGGTTGGATTTTGTTTAATAGCCTGCAGTTCTTCTCTGGGTGGCCCCTGTGGGGCTCCTGGTCCCAGGTTCACCAGGAAGCCTGTGTGCATATACTGTTCCCCAACCACCTTCTATAAAGGCTTTACCATCTTCTAATAAGTTTTGTCTAAACCAAGTCATTACACTGGCGATGAAAGAAGCCGTTCAGTTGACGGATAGGGTGATCAGGACTGAAATGGTTTAAGCAACACGGGGGATGGGGGAATGAAATGGCAAAATTTTAAGCAGGCAGCGATTAGAAGCCATCTGTCATACCATTTCAGAGTAAGATCCTCATGCTAGTGCCAAAACACTTTCCACAGCTGTGAAACCAAAAATTCCTTTACTGAGAAACAAGGACTTTTGTTCTTATCGACAACATAGCTCTTTAAAATGCAAATATTAAGTAAATTTTCTATGGACTTTAACAGTTTTCAAAGCGCTTTCAAGTGCATCATTTCATAACCACCCTGGAAAGTATATATTCCCTGTTTACCAATAAGGAAACTCAGAGCCCTTGATGACTTCCCCAGGATCACACAGTAAGAGGCTGAGCAGGATTTTTTTTAATAAGTGCTTTATTGAGATATAATTCACATACCATAAAATTCACCTTTATAAAGGTTATAAAATTATAATTCAGTAGTTTTTACTATATTCATAAAGTTCTGCAGCTATCACCACTAATTCCAGAACATTGTCATCATCCCCAGAAGAAGCCCCGTACCTTTTAGCAGTCACTCCTCATTCCCTGTTCCCTGTTCCCACAGCTCCTAGCAACCTCATATCTACTTCCCGTTTCTATGAATGTGCCTGTTCTGGACATTTTGTATAAATGGAATCATACACTATGTGGCCTTTTGAGATTGGCTTCTTTCACTTAGCATATTTCAAGGTTCGTTCATGATGTACTATCTATCTGACAGCGCGTTATTCCTTTTTATGGCCAAGTAATGTTCCATCGTGTAGATATACCACATTTTGTTTGTTCCTTCATCAGTTGATGGATATTTGGGTAGTTTCCACTTTCAGGCTGTTATTAATAATGCTGCTATGTACATTTGTATACAAGGTTTTGTATGGACTTATGTTTTCAGTTCTCTTGGGTATGTACCTAAGAGAATAATTGTTGGGTCATATTTTGAGGAACTGAAAAGCTGTTTTTCAAAGTAGCTGCCCTACTTTACATTCCCACCAGCAGTGTACAAGGGTTCCAATTTCTCTACATCCTCACTAGCACCTGTTATTATCTGACTTTTTGATTATAGCCATCCTGGTGGATACGAAGTGGTTGCTTTTGTTTTTGGTTTGCATTTCCCTGATGACTGTTGATGTCAAATATCTTTTCATGTGCTTGTTGTCCATTTGTGTAGATTCTTTGGAGAAATGTCTATTCATAGTATTTGTGGGCTTTTTTGTTTTGTTTTGTTTTTGGCCACGCCTCGTGGCCTGTGTGATCTCAGTTCCCTGACGGGGCCATGGCAGTGAAAGCCTGGAATCCTAACCACTAGGCCACCAGGGAACTCCCTGTTTGTCCATTTTTTAATTGGGTTGTTTGTCTTTTCTTGTTGAGTTGTAAGAGTTCTGTGCATATTCTGGTTATAAGACCCTTATTAGATATATGGTTTACAACAATTTTCTCCCATTCTGTGGATTGTCTTTTCATTTTCCTTTTCATAATCATTTTTAATTTATGGTAAAATATACATAATATAAATTTTTTATTTTAACTATTTTTAAGTTTACAGTAGAGTGGCATTAAGTACGTTCATATTGTCGTGCAACCATCACCACTATCCATCTCCAGGACTTTTTTATCTTTCCAAACTGAAACTTTATACTCATTAAACAATAACTTCCCATTCTGCCCTCTTCCCTGGCAACCACCATTCTGCTTTCTGTCTCTATGAATTTGACTGCTCTGGGTACCTCAAAAAAGTGGAATCATATAGTATTTGTCCTTTTGTGACTGGCTTTTTTCATAATGTCTTCAAGGTGCCATCCATGCTGTAGCGTGTTTCAGAATTTCATTCCTTTTCAAGGCTGAATAATATTCCATTGTGTATGTATACCACATTTTGTTTACCCACTCATCCATAGCTGGACACTAGAGTTGCTTTAACCTTTTGGCTATTGAAAATAATGCTGCTATAAACATGAATGTGCCAATATCTGTATAAGCCCCTGCTTTCTATTCTTTTGGGTATATACTCAGAAATGGAATTGCTGGATCATATGATAATTCTGTGTTTAATTTTTTAAGGAATCGTCATACTGTTTTCTACAGCAGCTATATCATTTTACATAACTGCCAGCAACAAACAAAGGTCCCAATTTCTCCACATCCTCACCCACACCTTTTTTACTTTCTTGATGGTGTTATTTGAAGGAAAAATTTTCAAAAAATTTTTTTTTTTTGGCTGTGTTGGGTCTTCGTTTCTGTGCGAGGGCTTTCTCTAGTTGCGGCGAGCGGGGGCCACTCTTCATTGCGGTGCGTGGGCCTCTCACTATCGCGGCCTCTCTTGTTGCGGAGCACAGGCTCCCGACGCGCAGGCTCAGTAGTTGTGGCTCACAGGCCTAGTTGCTCCGCGGCATGTGGGATCTTCCCAGACCAGGGCTCGAGCCCGTGTCCCCTGCATCGGCAGGCAGATTCTCAACCACTGCGCCACCAGGGAAGCCCAAATCTTCAAAATTTTGATGAAGTCCAACTTATCTGTTTTTTCCTTTTTGCTTGTGCTTTTGGTGTCATATCTAAGAAACCATTGCCTAAATCCAGATTTACTTATGTATTTTCTTTTAAGACTTTTATAGTTTTAGCTCCTACATCTAGGTTTCTGATCCATTTCAAGTTAATTTTTGTTTATGGTGTGAGGTAAGCTCCAAATTCATTCTTTTGCATGTGGAGATACAGTTGTCTTAGCGCCATTTGTTGAAAAGACTATTCTTTCCCCATTCAGTTTTCTTGGCTACCTTGTCAAAATCAATCAGTCGTAAAGGTAAGGGTTTATTTCTGGACTCTCACTCTATTCCATTGATCTCTATGTCTATTAAAGCAATATTTTAATCCAAGCTTATGTTCTCCAAATCACACATGTCTTTTCTTCTGCCATGTTAGAGGGTTCAGTCAGAGTGCCTCCTTTATTACCCCAGAAGGAAGTGTTTTTTCAGAAGAATGCCACAGACTTGATGATCCATGAACACATCTGAGAGGCACCCCTGCTGGGGACATGGAGGTCCAAGGTCTTCACCACTCAGCCTAGAGCCTGAATGGCTTGCAGGCCTCTGCCACTGCTGCATTCCTTCTCTGTGGTCCCTTCTTTCCCTCTGCTGAATAGGAAGTGGCCTTGTTGGAAGGATGGAGGAGGATTTGGGGTGCAAAGATATACTGCTTCCCTACATGCATGCCCAACCCAAAGCCCAAGACTGAGGGGGTAAGCAGGGCACTTTCGTGGTGTCAAGAAGTATGAAGGGCCTGAGATTTGGTTTTACCCTAATTACAAGCTAATACATTAGCTTGTTGCTCTTTCATAGATACTGGCAGACGTCACGAGACCCCTGGGTCAGAGACAAGAGACTTTATTACTCACAGCACAGCAAACAGCACAAACATCAGCATATTGGTGTTGGTTTCCCAAAGGCCCATGAGGGCAACCTGATGGGCCCGTGTAGACGCCCTGCATGTAGTGAGTTTGGGTCACAGCTGAGGAACACTGGACCAAGGGCCCGGCACTCGCTGGCCTTAAACATTGTGGCACACAAGCCAGTCCTCTCCACACTGGGAACGAGCAGTTACACCGTGGTCCCACTGTGTCCCCTTGCCTACTTAGCTGTCTGTGTGACCAGCTACAGAAACGCTCTGTATCAGAGGTCTGGCACTCTCAGCCAGAATGTGCAGGTGTGCTCAGGGGTCGCACAGGAAAAGCCACGCCTAGAACCCGGGCCTCCAGGCTCTGGTGAGTGCTTTTTCCACCACCTTCGTCCGCCCTTAGGGGTTTCCAAAGGCCGCATGGCATGCTTGCAGATCAGCCTTACCAGGAGGCATTAAGGTAGGTGGGATGGGGGGAGCACAAATCCACTACTTCAGTTTTCTGGGGTCTGTCAACTTCTTTTTTAGTCTAGGTTGCTTGGGAGATGAAGGGCACATGGGGGCCAAGGCCAAGTATATCAGATTTGGTAGACCCAATCATTTAATTACCAAAACCGCAGTGGGTCTTGAGTGGACATACAGTTTGTCTAGCTGAAGGAAATACAGGGAGGATTAGGTGAGGGAAATGGCAGATCCATGGGCATCCTGCTGAAGAAAAGCTCACTTAATTCACACGACTGGGGCCCTGCTGTCCGCTTACACGCTGCTCTGCCCCCTTCTCACGTGCCCATCCCTTTCCTCCAGACCCCAGGTTCTCTCCAAGCCCTCAGACCCACAGCTCCCTACTTCCCTGAAGCCTTCTGACCCTCCCTGGAAACGTTCTGGGCACCTCCATGTCTCCTTCACTCCCACCTCCTGCCCCTCCCTGATTGTAACTCCAAGCGGCCCAGCATTCACACAGCGGGTACATGTGCTTTTTTCTCTGCTTCCCCGTTGGGGTGAAGGTAGCATCTTTCCTTTCGTCCTACCTCTCTTACCTGTGAGCTCCCCAGGTGGACCCCCTTCTGGCCAGCTGCAGAATCTGTGCTGTGGTTGGCCTGGAAGCGGGGGTGCAACAGTGCGAGGCTGGAGGCTCGCCCACAGGGAGGGGGTCAGGAAAGCCCCTGTGGTTCTGTTGGCGAGAGACAAAGGTGGGGAGGGCGTCCACCGAGCTCCTCTGTGGTGGTGTGCGGAGTCCACTGAATTCTGTTCCGTGTCTGTCCTCCCTCTGCCCCGTGACAGCTCTTCCCGGCCCCGCTGCAGAGGCTCTCCAGGAAGATCGTGCGGTCCAAGATGAACAGCACCCTGGTGGGCGTGTTCACCATCACCCTGGTGTTCCTGTCGGCTTTTGTCAACATGGTGGGTGGCTCCACCTCCCCAGCACTTCCTCAGCCCGTTGGGTGAAACCCAGTGGAGCCCTGTACCTCACAAGCATGGGCTGGGAGGAGACTTTCCCCCAGGCCCTGGCATTCTCCCCCCTGGAAGTTCTTATTTGGGTCTCACCTTGGGTCTGGGATCAGATTTAGCTCCTAAAGCCTCTTACACAGCCTTATGTCCTCACTCTCGAGGCTGGAGGAGCCAGAGAGACTCAGGGAAGTATGCCCCAAGGGAGGTTTACAAGCCCTGCCCTGGGTAGCTGGGCAAATCTTACCCGTTCCTCGGCCTCTTCCAGACTCCTCTCCTGTCCCGGCCAGTGTCAGGCTGCACCTGAGGCGAGGCGGGATGGGCACCTGCTGCCTGTGGAGATGAGCTACCCTGGCCTGGTCCCCACAGGCTGACCCTCTCCTCCCCCACCAGTTCACGTGCAACTCCAAGGACCTGATTGGCTGCCTGGCGGACGAACACAACATCAGTGCCAGCCAGGTCAGCGCGTGCCACGTGGTGGAGTCAGCCGGCAACTACAGCCTGGGTGATGAGTGGGGCTTCTGCGGCAGCCCCTGGCCCAGCTGCAACTTCCCCGAGGTACTGGGCAGGGAGGGACTGGACACGGATGGGGACCTGCCACCCCAGCCCTCTCTGCCCTTGGCTACTCTGATGGACAGTCAGGGGCCCTCTGCCATTACAGAGACCTCCTTCCCCCTCAGTCTCTCTCACTCTTTGTGCCAGACACCAGTGAACAAGGCCGACCTCCTCAGTATAGCAGTAACAACAATAATAGCATAGCTATTGTTTATATGGTATTTACCATGTGCCAGACACTGTGCTAAGGGCTTCACATTTACTCATTTAATCCTCACAGCAACCCTATGACAAAGATACTATTTTATACAGATGACATTGAGGCACAGAGAGGTTAAGTAACTTGCCTAAGGTCACGCAGCTAGTAAGTGGCAGAGCCAGAGCTCCCACCCAGGTCACCTAGCTTCAGAATTCTTGCTCTTAACCTGAAGGCAGAGCTGTTTCTCAACCCTCAGCCTCAGCTGCATTCCTGATATGGCCTCAGGAGGACCTGTCTGACCCCTCTGCCATGGGTCAGAGAGCAGAGCGGAGCAAAGGGAACCCAATCCCAAACCAGTACTACCGCCAAGTTCACCCATTCAAAGTATAATTCAGTAGCTTTTAGTATATTCACAAACTTGGGCAGCCATCATCATCATCTAATCTTAGAACATTTTCGTCACCCCAAAAAGAAATCATGTACCTACAGGTTATTGGGTTTGAAAAATGGCGAGAACCTTTCGAGAGCAGCGTGCATTAAGCGCCTACGGTATGCGAGCTGCTTCGTTCACCCTGCCATGCTTCCTCAGGGAGCCGTTTTGCAGCGAGCAGCAGGGCCAGGCTTCCAGCCCAGGGTATTTGCTCCAAGCATTGGGTGATTCCCACAACCCGGCTCCCTGACGGGGCTCACGTGAAACCTGTAAGATGATGACAGTTTTTGCCCTTTTCTGGGGAGAAAGCCCGTGCTTTCCATCCAATTCCCAAAGGGCCCATGACTCATAACAAGGGTTCAGAACCACAGTGAGGGCCCCGTGGGCTGTCACAGTGCTGGCCTCCCTCCCCCGCCCCAGGGAATGGACCTGATCCTGTACACATGGGCAAGGGAAACTCAGTGAGGGGTAGGGCTCCCCCTCACCGGTGCTCACCTAGACCAGTTGTCCCTGGGCCCCCGCCGAGCCCTCCCTCTGCCCAGGCAGCCATGCTCCAGCACCCGCCCTCTGCTCCCCACCTCTCTTCCCTCTCACACCTGGCCGACAGCCCACGGGAGCTGCTGCCTGAGGGCTGTTTGCTGAGAAGCAGAGGCTGGTTTTGGTCATGACACATGCCCCTTGGTGGTTGCCCCGTGGGAGAATGGGGGAACAAAGCAGTGGTGTCAGGGCCTGCTCTGGTTCCTCGTTTGTGGCAGATGGTTGGCTGGTCACCGACTTCAGCTCTCACCAGCCCGATCAATTTCAGGCCCTCAGATCCCAGGCCCTACCAGCTACAGACCCCTCCGGCTGGCCCCAACCCACAAGTGTTGTTCTTTTTCAGCAACTCCTCACAGACCCTGAGGTGGACCTCAGTATTAAGCCTTGGCCTCCTGGATGTCTGGGCCCAGGGTCTGAATAGGAATCCAGGCTGGCGCTTGGGTTCCCCTCCCCATCCCGCAAGGACAGGACTATTATCCTTAGGGCTGATGTATCGGGTTGTGCCTTCCCTACTCCTTCCTCTGCCCCTTTCCTGCCGGTGACTTGAGGCTGGTCCCTCCCCCTCCCAACCGCCAGGGGCCTCTGCCGTCCCTCTCTGGGTTCCTGAAGGCCTAGGCAGAAGGGACTGCCCCACTGCCAGCCACCAAATTTGGCCCCCAGCCCAAGGCGGAAGCAGCGAACAATGAGTCACTCTGCCTGATGCAGAAATAACAATGCTAAAGCTAAAAGAGAGAAATAATAGTTGCTGACCTGACTAGGACTAGTGTCAGGGGACAACAGAGCAGAAGTCGACCTCTGAGATCACCTGGTTTGGCCCCTTGGTTGTCTGAGAAAAAAAGTGAGGTTCAGAGACCAGGATTTCCCCAAAGTACGGGGAAGAGCACAGTCCCTCATCTGAAGCCTTTTGGGTCAGATATGTCTTGGACTTGGGAATTTTTCAGGTTTAAAAAGGTTACCTCACACCCCAGTGCAGTATGGGCAGCACCTGATAATGAAACACAGAAATAATTCTGCAGCAAAATGTATGAATAGTCACAGGAAGCAGGGCAAAGGTGATAATTCGCATCACATCAGTAGGTCAGTTTGGCCACCAAATAAGGTCAGTTCAGATGTTGCCACCACATGTTATGTTGCAGATCAGGGGCTGAGGCCTGCGGTCCCACAGTAATGGAGGGCACCATGCACTGTGCCAGGAGCTTCCTATTGTGTAATCATCACAGTAAGCCCATGAGATAGAAGGTTTTGCATATGGGGAAACTGAGGCTTAGGTTGAATAAATGGCTTAAGTCACACAAACAGTCCATAATGAATCAGGGCTGAAACTCAAGTCTGCCTGAGCCTGGAGCCCTGCTCTAACCATTAGGCAACACCGCTGGTAGTGGTCCTCCTCAGCCTGGAGCCCCACCTCCTGGTTCCTACCCAGGGCCACTCACACCACAGTACAAGTTTGCATCAGCAGAAGCATACCCAGACCCCCGGTTTCACCTGAGGACAGCTCAAGACTGGAGGGATGCTGGGGGGCGGGGCCGGGGGAGGGCAGGGCCCGGGGCGCTGAAGCCGCTACCTTCTCTCCACAGTACTTCACCTACAGCGTGCTGCTCAGCCTGCTGGCCTGCTCCGTGTTCCTGCAGATCAGCTGCATCGGGAAGCTGGTGCTCATGCTGGCCATCGAGCTCATCTATGTGCTTGTCGTTGAGGTGCCCGGTGTCACGCTCTTTGACAATGCCGACCTACTGGTCACAGCCAACGCCATGTAGGTGGCACCCGCCTCGCACTCTGCACGGGGTCTGGGGCATTGCAGAGAGGCAGGAAGAGCGGGAGGCTGGGTTCCTGGGCTGCAGGGGGCTTGCCAGGGGAGTGTTCTGTTGCTCCCAGCTCTGACCACCGGGGCAAAGCAACACAGTGTCTTGTTTCTTTCCCTCCATCCCTCCCCCAGTGGTGAGGGTGGCCTCAGAGCTACTAGGTCCCCTGTCCCTCTGCCTCCAGCCTCCTACTCAGTCCTGACCTCAGGCTTCAGTGAATTGTTCCTCTGTCCAGGGCAGCCTTTGATGACCTATTTTCACCTAACTGCCCTTGCGCCTCAGGCCCAGAGGGGTCAAGGTCCAACAGAGCTGGAAAGCAAGGTGTGTGCAAGCAAAGGAACAACCTTTGCTGTTCGTAGGCACTTGTCCTGCCTCGAACCAGACAGTTGGACGTACGTTATCCCTTTCATCCTCATAGCAACTCAGCAAAGTAGGCAGGGCCACCCTGGACGGTTGGGTAGTTTGTGCACTGCTCAAAGGCTCCTGGCTGTGGTGGTGAGCAGTTAAATCCTACAGCCCAGAGGTGACAAGTATGGGGGTTGTGCCCCAGGCTATCTAGCTGGCAGTCAGCCTGGTCATATAGTGACAGATGTCAGATTTCCAGGGGAGGTAGCTCCGTGAGGGGAAAGAGCTCTGATTTGGGGTCAAATTGAGTTTGAATCTCAGCCTCAGACACACATTTGGCTATTTTTCCTGAACCTCATTATTTTTTCCCGGTAAACTGGGAATAATAATACCTACAGTAGTAAGATGTATGTAAAGTGCCTGATATGTAGTACCTTTTTCTTCCCATTACCATCCCCCCCACACACATACATCAGGAAGAGCAAAACACGTGAGTGACAGGTCTGTGTCCCCTGAGAAAATGCAGTGAACTGTACTTTCTCTGAGTTAGAGGAAGGGATCCATTCATCCATCTGTCCATTCACTGAAAAATATTTATTGAGGGCCTACCCTGTTCCAGGCACTGAGCTTGGCAGTGAAGGTACAGTCATGGATAAAATAGGCAATAACTCCAGGGTCGGAAATGTTACCTTCTTGTGCAGAGTATCGCCTGAGAAAAGGAAGATGTTGTGAAGGATCTAAGTCAGATGCAAGGAAGAATCTCTCCACAGCTGTGCAGGGCTGTGGGCAGATGACAGGGAGACGCTGTCGCATCGTGAGCGGTGCAGGCTGCAGTCCCTTGGGGACAGGAGAGGGAGGAGGTCGACCCTTCTCCCTGTGGATCAGGGCGGGAGCTGGGAACTTTGCCTCCTCCTTCTCTCCTGCCCCGCCCCTCCCCAGAGCCCCTCCACTCTTCCTGTTGAAGCAGCCACAGAGAATGGAGGTCCTTTCTGGGTTGGGAGACCCTGGTGTGGCTCTAGGGCAGCACTGTCCACTAGATAAATCATGCAGGCCACAGATGTGATTTAAAATTTTCTAGTAGCTATATTAAAAAGGCAAAACAAGCAATTTTAATAATGTATTTATTTAACCAATATATTCAGAGTATTATTTTCATATATAGTCAGTTTAAAATTATTAATGGAATATTTGACATTTTTCCACACTAATTCTTTAAAACCTAGTATCTATTTTACACTTACAGGACATTTTAACCTGTACTAGCCACATTTTAAGCTCAGTAGCCAGTGGCTACCATACTGGACAGTGCAGGTGTAGTGTTTCTCCTTCTCCGGGTGGCAGCGACTGGCTGGGGTAGGAGAGGGGACAGGCTTCAGCCCAGGTGGATGTGCTGGGGGGGCCCCAGGCTCCCAGGTAAGGGCTGGGTGATTTGTGGTCGTGGTGACCAGATGCTAATTGGGGCTGGCCTTTCTGCAAGCCTCCCCTCCTGAATGTGCC
>NW_020174422.1:478474-479771 GCF_003031525.2 Neophocaena asiaeorientalis asiaeorientalis | reverse complement strand
GGGCGGAAGTACGAGGCGTGGGGAAGCAGAGCTGGGTGTCGAGGGGCACAGCAGGGGCTGGGGGGCAGCAGAGCAGGCATGGAGGCTACTTACTGATGCAGGGAGCAGCCCTGAACAGCCCTCCCCAACTCCTGTTCACAGAGACTTCAACAACAACGGGACCTCCCAGTGGTGAGTTGAAGCTGTTTCTCCGAGTGTCCTGATACAACCCCTGCCTGCCCTTGGCACCGAGCAGCCAGAGGCCACCAGCGGTACCCAGGTGGGAGGGGGCCTTGGTGGCAAGGTGGGTGATGGAGGAGGAGGCCCTCCCCTCCCTAGGTACCAAGGGGGCCTCACTGGGTAGGTGCCCTTCTTTTATGATCTCCCTACCACCCCAAGATGATTTATAGACTCAGTGACCAAGGTCGTCAGGATCCACACGTCATTCCACAGGCCTCAAGCTCTCCCCAGGGGCATGCATGAGATCCTGGGCGCAGGAGGACAGGTGCCCCTTCTGCCACCAGAGGAGAGGAGCAGAGGAGAGGCCTGCAGGGTGTGTAGGTCAGGCCCTGCCTCGGGGCTGCTCCTGGGCAGGGAGTCTACACAGCCGTCAAGGTTTGGGCTCTGCTGGGACAGGAGCAGGGTCGGGGCAGCTGTTTTTATTGGCAGGATTAATAATGTTAACAGAAATGTAGTCAGACAATAACAGCAGTTTGGGATTTTCTACTGTTTGTCAGACACCGTACAAGGAGTTTGCATACAGTGTCTGTAATTCTTGCCGCAATCTTGAAATACGGGTGTTATCCCATTTTACAGATTAGGAAACTAAGGTTCAGAGAAGTTAAGAGGACTTGCCCAAGGTTGCCCAAAGATGGTCAGTATGGCCTGCCTGGCTCCCCTGTTACAGCCCCTGTCTTGTCAACTGAGAAAGAACTGAGATGTACATGCTGCCTTTTACAAGGGCCTCGTTCATCCCCTGATGTAACCAGAGGGAAGCGCCCCAGTGATGGGGGAGAGGGAGCCATCAGGAGAAGAGTGCTGGCTGCTGAGCTGCAGGCTGAGCCGGGGCTGAGCAGGGGCTGCCCACTGAGGAGGCTTCCTGGAGGAGGCACACCTCAGGCAGTTAGAGGAGGAGGGTGAGGATGGGGGGGCTGGAGTGGGAGGTAGAAACAAAGGCCTGAGGGGCCTCAGAGCCCGGCATGAAGTGCCAGGACATCTACCTCCCGCCTGCAGCCCTGAGCACGCGACCAAGGTGGCGCTGAAGGTGGTGACGCCCATCATCATCTCCGTCTTTGTGCTGGCCCTGTGTCTGCACGCC
>NW_020174422.1:460807-478412 GCF_003031525.2 Neophocaena asiaeorientalis asiaeorientalis | reverse complement strand
GCTGGGCGGGGGGTCTGCACTGACAAGGCGTCCTGATCAGCAGCTGACCGGTGCCCCGCGTCCCAGCGAGTCTGCTCCCTGCTCTCTGGGGCCAAGAGGCAAAACCCTGGAGCTCCAGACAAACCCACCCTTGACAGTACCTGGTACCGGGACTCTGATGGGCCTGGGAGAGAGGCTCTTCAGTCACAAAGACAGTGGGCATCCAGATGCCGGGACAGAGGGGAGGCATGGACAGGCCCAGTTTGTGGCAGAGGCAGCAAGGAGTCAGGAGGGCAGGGGGAAAACAGTGGCAGGAGGAGAGGAGAGAAGTAGGGGGAGTGCATTCCCGGGGCCGCGGAGGCCTTAGTGCAGGAGTTGGTGCCAGAGGCTTCTGAGCAGGGCTCGATGTGACCTAAACTGGGCTTGAAGACCCCTCCAGGGGAAGATGGCTGGAAGGGGCATCAAAGATCGTCGACAGGAAGTCCAGCCAGGTGGCTGTGCCCTGGCCTTGATGAGAGGTGGCTCAGGCAGGGGCAGAGGTGCTGGGTGCCCCGGTGGGGCTGGAACCCAGCCAGCACTCTGCCCTCCAGGCTCTGTGCCCTGCGCCGTGATTGTGTCTACCTGCGGGAGGGGTGCTGCTGGGCCATGCACAGGATACTCCAGGTGCTACAGCAGCAGCCCCTATGGCCCCTTCCGACCTGCTGGACCACCTCAAAAGATGCAGGAGGGGGCACCCAAGGGCCCATGAGAAAGCCTGGTCTTGCCTTTTATATATATATGTATGTTTAGTTTATTTTATTTATTTTTGGCTGTGTTGGGTCTCCGTTGCTGTGCCGGGGCTTTCTCTATTTGTGGCGAGCGCGGGCCACTCTTCGTTATGGTGCGCGAGCTTCTCATTGTGGTGGCTTCTCTTGTTGCGGAGCACGGGCTCTGGGTATGTGGGCTTCAGTAGTTGCGGCACACGGGCTCAGTAGTTGTGGCTCGCGGGCTCTAGAGCACAGGCTCAGTAGTTGTGGCGCACGGGCTTAGTTGCTCCGCGGCATGTGGGATCTTGCCGGACCAGGGCTCGAACCCATGTACCCTGCATTGGCAGGTGGATTCTTAACCACTGCGCCACCAGGGAAGCCCCAAGAGAAAGCCTGGTCTTAGATGGGAGTGAAGGTGGGGTTCAGACCTGTTATTCTAGCCCAGCCGCCTGCAAGGCCTAGCTTAGCCCGGCTTTTTTTTGCCTCCCCTGGCCTGGCCCCTGTGTGCAGACCACTTCTTCAGCTCATCTGCAACTCGCTTAGGCCTCCTCCATCCTCTGCTTCCTAGTAACGTTGAGATTAAAGTCTTCGGGCTGGGGCAGGAGGCCCTGGATTTTCACGGGATGCTGAGTGAAGACGGGGGCATCTGGCTGCCCCTGCTATTGGGTGTCTCTGGTGGGGATGCCCTGAGGCTGGGGGAGCATGTTTTCCATGCGGAATGCCCTGGGTTGGGAGGGGCCTCGGGGTTACCCAGTGTGAGGCTGCACCTTCTCTTCTCAGAGGGCAGCCTCCCAGCCTCCTCCCGACTTACTCATGCCTCTCTTCTTGGGGAAGCTCCCAGGAGGTCCCCGAGTCTCTCCTGGGGGCTGACCAGGCTTTGTGGGGTCCAGGGCCAATGCCCCTCCACTTCTCTGCTCACACCCCCGCCTCCCCCCAGGAGCCCCCAGGGAGCCCCTCCCAAGGTGGTTGCTGTTGGGTGACCCTGTTGTGTTACAAAGGCCCCGAGAAGGGGGCGGAGGCCAGGGAGGGTGAGCCTGCCACTCCGCATCTTTGTGACCAGCTGCCCCTTGACCCGCATTTCGGGGCCTTGTCCAGCTCCTGAGGGCACAGGGTCAAACCGAGGCCGCCTGTCTGCTGAGCAGAGTAGCCTGGAGCTTCCCCGGAGCCCCTACCTCTGACTCCCCGGTGCCCAGGCAATAGCAGTTTTCTTGTAGCCCCGGAAGACCTGGAGGAGCCATGAGGCGGGGTGCCTGTCTCTCCCAGAGAGCTGAAGCCTTCCAGCTTTCAGCCAGGGTGAACCCCCCTGAACCAAAACAGCCAGGGAAAAAGGGGTGTGTTGTGGACAAGACTTCCTCCAGTCCCCTTGGTCTGAGGCCCCAACATCTGCCCAAAGCACTCCCGTTGCCTCCTGCGTCCCCGGCTGCAGCCTGCCCCCATCCATCCCCCCACCGACCCCAGCTGTGCTGAGGGTTTGGGGAGGTTTGGAGACCCAGTCGATGTCAGGCACTTGTATTGTCAGTGTTTCTCTCCACATGTGGCTGCAGAAGCAGGTCATTTCCACTCTTTATCTTTCCTCCCTGACTTCCTACCCCATACCCATGCACCCCCCCATTTTTACCTTCTTTTATGGAAGTTTTAAAAAATAACTTTAAACTTACAGAATAGTTAAAAGAACAGTATAAAGAACTCCACCAGTCCCTTCATCAGATTCCCCAGCCATTTGTCTACATTTGCTCCGTCACCCCGTCTCTCTCTTTTCTGAAACGATGCCCCATCAACCCCCTAAATTCTCCAGTGTCTACCTCCCAAAAGCAGGGACACTCTGCATTATCCCTGTGCGAACTCCCAGTCAGGAAATCAACACCGTCCACCCACAATGCCATCCCACCCACAGAGCTGTTCACGTTGTGTCAACTGTCCCAGTTCTGGCCCTGGATCCCATCTGGTGTACCCTATGCATTTAGTTGTCATGTCTCCTGTCTTTCTTCTCCTCTCATGTTTGCCAGTCTTAAAGAGGTCCTTACTCTGTGACCCTCAGTCTAGAGCCCTTGATGTTTCCCATGTCCAGACTCAGGCCATGCCTTCTTGGAGGAAAACGTGGAAATGACACTGTGCACTTCTCAGAGCATCACCCTGGGGACTCCTCTATGTTGGTCTGTCCCACCCGTGGTGACATTTACCTTGATCACCCACTCAAGTGGGCGTCTGCCAGATTTCTCCACTGTCAGGTCCCCATCTTCCCCTTTGTACTCAATTAGCATTTTGTGGAAAGATACTCTGGTATTACGCCAATATTCTGATCTCCAGCAAACCTCACCCACCAGCCTCAGCATCCATTGCTGACTCCTGCCTGCCAGGTAGTGATGACCTCTGTCTGTCATTCCTTCTGCATGTGTTAATCGGCATTCTCCTGTAAGGCAGAGCTCTCCTCCTCCCCCTCGCATTTACTTGGTCATTCATTTATCTGCATCAGCACAGACTCCCAGATTCCTATCGGATTCAGTGGGGTTTACTCTGCTCCTCCCACTTATTTTAATGCTTTAATTGTCCTGGCTCTGGTCGGTGTGTCTTCAGTCGGCTCCATCATTCTTTGAGCATCTTCTTACTTTCTGGCACAAGAAGATGTCTGGGGCTCGTCACGTACTTTCCCTTCAAAGTGCCCCAGTTCTTTTGAGTGGAGAATGGTATTTAGAAACCCAGATCAGGGCACTCCGTGTGCTCACCGTTCTAGGTCCTCTCTGTGGACAAAGCCAGGAAATGTATGTAGGTATAGAGGAACATAGAAACCAACATACACATACACACATACATACAGATGGATACTACTCCAATATCTGTCTGTTGATATTTAAAACCGTGAGCTTATAGCAGCACCCCCATTGCCAATGCAACACCTCAGGCTTCTTTCTAGCCTTCTCCCTTCCATGCATGCAAATATCATCTCTGGCAGTGAGAACCTCCCCTTCCATTCCTTTCATCTATTTACTCATTTGCTCGACGGACCCGACCTCCCACCCACCCCAGCCCCCTTCTCTGCCCTACCATGCCCTCTCCCCCTCACTGCCCTGCTTCCTTGCACACTGGACATACCGCACGTGGCACCCCTTCCTCTGATCACTTCCTTCTTCAGGCACCAAGGGCTCTGCACAAGGGCGGGAAGGAAGGGAAAATTGGAAGGGAAGTGGCTGAGCACTTCCCATTTTGAAAACAATGAAGAAGGCCATGCACACGGTGTGTGTCTGCGGGCGGGTGGTGAGCGTGTCTCTACCTGCTCCAGGTGTGTCAGCCTCTCTCCACTCAAGCTCTCTGACAGGCCCAGGATGCGTCCACCTCCCTCCATCTCCCCTCGTGCTCCAGGGCTTTGGGGAGGGATAAACAATAACCTGAACGCAGGTCCTCGGGATGGGTGAGTGATGGTCCAGTCCGCACGCCCAGTCTTATGCAGCAGCCCATTTAGCTGTCGGGTCTGTGGTCATGATGGGTGGGTGCGGTGCTGACGGGGAGGTGGGGAGCCTGAGGTTCTTAGCTTCCCTGAAGCACCTGCACGAGGAACACACCCTAACCCGCAAGGCCCCCTCCACTCGGCCTCAGCTCTCGGGAGAGCCCGTTCTTGTCCCCCTCCCACAGCATTGAACTTACTAGCGCCAGCAAGCGTCTGTGGACCCCTAAGCTATCCTGCCTGGGCAGAGCCCAGCCCTAGAAGCAGCTGGCTGTGCTGCATGTCTTGGGCAGAGCTCCCCAGATGTGGCAGCCATACCTGGCCAGGGCCTCTGCGCTTGGCGTGCATCCCCAGCCACGTCTCTGCTCCCTGAGTCCCCACCCACAGCCTCCACAGCCACCCTGCCTGCCATGTTGGGCAGAGGCTCTCTGGGAAGGCACGTGTCACATTTCTGCCACCTGCAGGCTGATCCGAGGAGCTGAGGCGCTCCAGCGTCCCCAGACATGTGGGGAGCAGGGGTGGGGGCAGTCAGGTGCATTTTCAGAGGCAGATGGACCAGCTGGGGCTCCTCCACGGGACAGCAGGCGAGAAGTACGGGATTCCCACTCCAGCCTTCTCCCTCTGGCACACCCATTCCCGAGTAGGAGCAGGTGCTACTTATTTATGGGGAGGGCGGTGGTCAGACTGTCCCACCTCATAGGAGCAGAGGTCACCTGGCAGGAAGACAGCACATGCCCGCTGGACCGCCCCCAGGCACCTGAGGGTCCAGGAGCTTCCTCGGGTGTGATCCCCATCCTTGTGGCCACGTTTCCAGTGGCTCCAGGAATGAAGTGGGTCCTCTCACCTCAGAGGCAAGGCTTAGACCCTGAGCCTTAGGGTCCCTGAGCTTTCTCCTTCCCTGCTGGACCCAGTCCTGCAGGTGTGCCAGCTCCTTCCCTGTAGGCAGCCACCGCCTACCGGGAGATCTGGGGCCCTGAGAAATAGTCCTGGCCCTTTTGGATGTTCTAGTTGCAGTGAATAGAAGGGCCTCCATGTGTAGTTAGGGAAGGCCCAGGCGGGCTGGCTGGATCCTTTAAACAGCCCTGCCAGTGATCCTTTGCCTGCCTGCCTGCCTTACCAACACAGCCACCCCCAGTTCAGGAGGCCATTTTGTTTGCCATTGAGGGGAGGAAGCCTGCAGACTCCAGTCTGTACCCCCGTGTCCCTTGAACACTCTGGTCATCTGGCTCATCGCATGCCGAGGTGCAGGACTACCTCTGTGCTTCAGCCTGTGGGCCACTGTTGGCCTCTTGACCCGAGGGCTCTGCACTGCCCCTTTATCCTGGAGAGTGAGCTTGTCCCAGACCCAGGACCCAAGCTAGGGTAGAACCAAAGTCATCAGTGATGTCCTTGTCCCGCCCAGGTGGGAACCTCGGGGTACCTGCACCTCCTGGCCCTGCAGGTTGCGTCTGGCCCTGGGATGAGGCAGCTCTCCGGGAACCAGGGAGAACGGGCAGCGCTTCGAGCCCTTTTCTCTGTGGTCAGTCTGCTAAAGTGATTTTTCTCAAACCGCCTTTCCGATCACATTTCCCGATATGAAGGAGAAAATGCAAAGTCGAGGAGCCTTTGGGTGGCCGGAGGGCCATTTGGGTGTGGTTTTGGACCATCCCTTTACCCTCCTGCCTTCTCCTCATCTGGGGCAGACAGGATCCTTCCGGCCTCTCCTCCAGGGCCTGTGTCCACTCAAGGTTGCCTCCTTCAGGATCAATGCTCTCATAGGTGTCGCTTTCCAAGAGGTAGGCGGGAAGAGTTAGCTACCTACAGATCTCTCTTTTCTGTTGGTCAAAGTAAGAGATGCTCTTCATAGAAAACCAGGAAGCAGAGACAGCAGCGAGGATGCAAGGTCAGCCCTTGCTGAAATATTGGGCCTGCGTTGGCGCGTGGGCAGATCGCACTGCCTTTTTCTGAGCAGCACGATGCTTGCCCTCCCTCTGACCGAGTCCTCTGCCCCAGGCCACCGAGGAGAAGGAGGAGATGGAGGAGCTGCAGGCCTACAACCGGCGGCTTCTGCACAACATCCTGCCCAAGGACGTAGCCGCGCACTTCCTGGCCCGCGAGCGGCGCAACGATGAGCTCTACTATCAGTCGTGTGAGTGCGTGGCCGTCATGTTCGCCTCCATCGCCAACTTCTCTGAGTTCTACGTGGAGCTGGAGGCCAACAACGAGGGCGTCGAGTGCCTGAGGCTGCTCAACGAGATCATCGCCGACTTTGACGAGGTGCGGCCGGGCCCCGACGCCCCCTTTCCCATCACCAGATGTGAGCAGAGGCGTCAGGCGCTCTGTGTCCCAGGCACTGTCCCAGGCATCTGCATACATTTCCTCCCCATCACCATGTCACGATGGGGAGGACGTGGCCCCCGCACGTTAAGCGTCCTGCCTTGGGTCACTGCCTGCAAGCGGCAGAGCTGGAGTTCCAGCCCAGCTGTTTGAATTCGCAGTCTGTGCACGTTGGCTGCCCCATCGAAGCCCCGCCTGGCTGACTCGCCCCCATCACCCGCCGTTCCTCTCATGCCATCTAGGACTGGATGGGGCTCAGGCTGGGACTCAGCATTTGAGAGAGTCCGAGGGAGGAGGAGTTCCCAGGCTAAAGGAGGAGACAGGACAAAGATGCAAACCCCTGAACAGCAGAGGCAGAAACAAAGACATTTTCTTCTTGGTTTATTACTCCCTTGTTGAGCACCCAGTGTGTGCCAGGCCTTGGGGATGCTGTGACCAGTAGAGCAGTCTCGGGGCTGGGAGCTCACCGCGTAGTGAGCGTGAGAGGGACGAGCCAGCGGGAATACAGGGGCTGGGGCGTGGAGCTGGGACCAGGCAGTGTCAGAAGCAGGCCCCGAGACTCCCGGGCGGCGGGGTAACTGGAGTTGGCTGCAATGGGTGTGGACAGGCTTCCGGCAGGTCCTGGAGACAGGAGGAGAGTGTCCTGCTGGACAACGGTGAGGAGGTCTCCCTGGGAGGGATGGAGACCTGAGCCGGGAAAGGGGAAAATGGCTGCCAATCCCTGTCAGAGGACAGAGCCCCAGAGGTGACTAGTGACCTGGCCCCAGGGGCTCTTGTACGGGGCTGGGCTCATAGATAGCCCACAGCCACTAGACAGCCACAGGGTAAGTGCCGGAGAAGACCAGACTGTTGGGGAGCACCAGGGCTTTGCACTGAGTTGGTGACGGAAATGGGCCCCCTGTGTGAACTGAGGAGACAAGAGGGGCCGTGCTGCTGCACTTCCCTGCAGACCTCAGTGCCCAACTTGGGGGTGACCCAGTTTGTCCTCCATCTGTCCAGATCATCAGTGAGGATCGGTTCAGGCAGCTGGAAAAGATCAAGACCATCGGCAGCACCTACATGGCCGCCTCGGGCCTCAACGACTCCACCTATGACAAGGTGGGCAAGACCCACATCAAAGCTCTGGCTGACTTCGCCATGAAGCTGATGGACCAAATGAAGTACATCAACGAGCACTCCTTCAACAACTTCCAGATGAAGATTGGTGAGCCCGGCCTGGAGTCCCGAGGGCTTGTTGGGACTCCCACCCACCATCCCCCATGCCGCCACCATGATCCAGTCCGAGCAGAGGCTAACACTGCAGTGTGTCCCTGCCCAAGGGGTGGGGGTAGGCCCCCATCACACAGCAGAGTTCTCCCAGGGCCTGGAGGTGCCCCCTCTGCATGGTGGTAAGCACTGGACACCCTCTCTCTGAGTTCCTGCCTCTCCCACTCACTGTGCCTGCCAGAAAGGCTTTGTGGGGGGATGCTGTGCACCAAGGGCAGAGGGGCCCCCAGTGGGAGAGGCGGGAACTCAGAGAGAGGTTATCACTGAGCTCCAAGTGGTTTCCGTGCACACGTGAGCACGATCTTCTAGGTGCCGTGAAAGCTCTTCGGGTCTATGCGAACTGGGGAAAGAAATGGTGAGGATGTGGAGATAAGTCAAGTCCACATATCCTTCCCTGGATCCCTTCTTTGTCAAATGCCTTGGCCCTCGCTGTGTGGCTTTGAGGAGCTTCGTAGATGCTGTGGTGTCCTGGAGGCAGGGCCGCTGCGGGAGAGAGTGGGGAGCTCTGAGCAGAGGCCCTGGGTCAGTTTCAAAACAGGCAGAGCCATACTCTACTTGTTCAGAAAATCTTTGAACCAAAACCCTATATAATTTTTTTTCATTATTTGTATTAATTTTATTACTTTATTTCTTAATTGAAGTATAGCTGATTTACAAGATTATATTAGTTGCGGGTGTACAACATAGTGATTCAATATTTTTATAGATTATACTCCATTTAAAGCTATTATAAAATATTGGCTATATTCCCTGTGCCGTACACCTTTTGGTATTCAATTTTGTTGTTTTATTACCCCGACCTTTTATTCTGACACGTTTCAACTCTACAGAAGAGCTGAAAGAATAGCGCAGAGAAAACCCACGTACATCAGCACACTTGCCTGTTCGCTCCCCTACTATATCCACAAAATGATCTCAGAGTCACAACTCTGTGTTGCTTGATAAGGTTCAAGGTGTCTCAGCAGTTTGTTTTTTTAGCATGTGTCTTGCCAAGGATGCCCAGGCTTTCAGAGTAAGAGTTCCTTTTTCAGAAGAAACTGCTTTGTCGAGCATTGCTCTCTCCTCCTTCTGAGGATGGTGGAGGTAAAGAATGCTTTCCAAAAGAGCAGGCCTTTGTTCCTGTCAAAATTTTACTGTATGATCGACCCCCTCTCCAAGAAATATCTCAGGCCAAAAATTATTCAGGTTTCAAATTCTGTAAAAAAGGAACAGAGATTCACCAACAAAAATACTGGTGTTTCAGTTCTAAAAATTAGCACATTAGACTGAAATATTGGATTCCTAAAAATCAATATTGTGATCATGAATGTCCTCAGGAGACCTTTCGTTCTGGCCCGAGTGCTGGGAACTGGGCTTTCCCCGAGGAGCTGGCCGTGTGGGCCCGTGGACACATGCCTATGGACTGGACCAGGTTTTCGTTTTGCATCGGCTGCTGGAAAGCCAGACCAGAGCCAGCTGGGGGCCTGCTTTAACTGACGGGCAGCCTGTGCTTCTATGTTAATGTCACTCTTGGTTTCCTGAGATGTTGCCATTCTTATTTTCCTTTCACCCCATCTCCCTCATCCGCACTGATCTGCACTTTTCTCCCAGAGTGTACTTATTTCTGTGAGCCGCCCCAGCTCCTTCATTGGACCAGGACTGGGGACTGAGTGGCAGGCAGATAAGTAGCTGGGCAGGCAGTTGGGAGACTTGTGTGGCAGATCCCGTCCTACAGACTCAGGAACGTCTTCCCTGGGGAGCGTGGCTTTTGGCCAGTGAGGGCGACAGTCCAGCCTGGGAATAGCATGTGAGGTAAAAAGCTACATGTGGTTTGATGGAACCAAAGAGGAGGGTCGTGGAGGGAACAGTTTTGAAAACTGATGACATTTCTGACTTAGTGAGTGGCCAAGGGGTGTATGTGGGAGCTTCTGCTGGGTTTGTGGTCCTGCCGCTCACACACAAGAGTTAAGCAGCAGTGAGGCTTAATAAGGCCCAGTGTGAGAGACAGTTTATGTAATAGGAGGGAGCACCCTGGGGCTTGGAGATGGGGCAGGAAATGTCTAGCGAATGCCGGGTGAGGCAGATGTGTCCAGGAAGGACTTCGCCAGGAGAGAAGGAGGAAGGACACTTGAGGTGGAGACCAGCACGGCAGAGGCTCAGGGGCAGGGTTGCTCAGTGTTGTCTTGGGCGGGACTGGGAAGGCAGACAGACCGGAGCAGAAGTGTAGGCGAGAGATGGAGAGGGAGAGCCCATGTGGACGGTGCTGTGGTATCACCGCCCTGGCTCAGAGGCCTGAGGGAGGATTACCTGGAGAGAGGAGACTCTGGGGGCAGGGAGGTGGGCTAGGAGGTAGGTTCTAAGAACGAGAATGGTGGCACCCCTGAAACAAACAGAGGAGCAAGGAAGAAGAAAATGGCGAGTCTGGTATATTGAGTCCGAGTTGAAGGTGAAAACTTAAATGCCACCGAGAGAGGGGGGATTAAGGAAAGGCAATCGGACAACGCAGAGGTTACCGGAAACTTTGAAGAGGGCAGTCTAGCGGTGGGTTTGCAGGAGCCGAACGTTGCCTGGGTGGCGAGGACACAGGGGCAGCGGCTATGTGATTGGGTTCCTGTGGTCTCAAGATAGCAAGCATGCAATGGGAGCAGAGCAGTGGCAGCTGTGGGGTTAGCACAGCCTCAGGGCGGGAGGACGCTGGGTGTCTTCAGGCCAAGAGTCGGGGGGAGCGAGAACGGTAGTGAGGGCAGGCAGGGCAAGCGTCAGTCTGAACCCTGATGAGCACTCTCACTTCTGTCCCCTGCAGGGCTCAATATCGGCCCCGTAGTGGCTGGGGTGATTGGGGCCCGCAAACCACAGTACGACATCTGGGGCAATACAGTGAACGTGGCCAGCCGCATGGACAGCACCGGCGTGCCCGACCGCATCCAGGTGAGTGCACCCCTGTGGGGACCTCTGCGTGATGCTAAGTGGTCTTCCGCAGGCCGCCCGCTGTGCCCAGTCAGAATTTCCGCAGCCAGATTTGAGGGTGATGGGGCAGTTGGCGCTGGTAATCTTGGAAGCTTGGAGAACACAATTGTGTTTTGGTCCGTCGGTACCTTGGACAGATCTTCTACCCTGTGCAAGCCCTCTACTGGCCACAGAAGGAACTGGGGGGGATGAGGGCAGCCAGCTGCAGATGCCAGGCCACCAGGCACGCAGAGCGGACACGAGGCGGCCGCAACGAGCAGGGTCTTGCCAAATGGAGCCCACAGCACTCAGGGCCTAGCTCTGAGAACCAGACGAGGCCACTGGTCCCGGCATGGCGCTCCCACCAGCCTCAGGAGCCAAGGCGCCTGGCCAGAGGCCTGGAGACGTTCTCCCGTCTTCACCCTTTGCGTCTGGTGCTTGTGATTCCCAGGCCTGCTGCTCTTCAGCCTCTTTTCTTTGTTTTTCTCAGGCCTTCCTTGATTCTTTCTGCTCCAATCTGACACAGAGAGGCCCTGGACTGGGCTCTAGTCCGGCACCCCCGGGTCCCTGTGAGGCTGTGGCCGGTCATTTAGCCTCCCCGGCCTCGGGGGCCACTGTTAAGGTCCTTGCTCACACGGATGCTGCTTAACTGGCCCCTAACTTCTCTCCCCTGGGGGGCCTCTGAACAAAGGGGCTGACCCCAGCACAGCCCTGGCTGGCCTGTGGGTGCTGCCGGAGGGCCCTGGCCAGATGGCCTTCTCTCACCTCCATCCCTGTGCCAAAGCGGGGGGCGGGGGAACGGACAGCAGGATGGGAGTGGGGGTCCTCAAGGGAGATGGGGAGACAGGATGAGTGTTTACAGAGCCTCCAACCCCAGCCACAGACAGGTGTGAGGGGCTCAGTCAGTAACCACACGACAACCCAGCACCTCGCCTTTGCATGGGGCTTACCTTTCACGGAACATGCTGCCCCCTCCTCCCTGGTCCGACAGCAGGCGTGTGATGGGGGCGCTGGCGGGGGGCGGGTGCTGGCTATGCTCGGAAATGGCTCTTGGATCACCTTGGGGTGAGGTACTCGTCGTCCTCCTGCTCCTGTGCCCCCTGCTCTGGCCCTTCGCCCTGCAGTAGTGCTGTGTCATTACTGAAACCACCTGTGAGTGCTCCTCTTTGTTCCAAAAGCCAAAGCAGACAGGCAGTACCATCTGAAGTGAATCCGGGCTCTAGCATTTATTAGCTACGTAACATCGGGCAAGTGACTTAGATTTTATGAGCCTGAGGTCATAGTTCTTACCTCACAGAAGGATGAAATGAGATCACCAGTGGTTCTACAACTGTCTGTGGTGAAAAACTGGTTTCTAGAACTTTCTGATCACTCAGGAGTGAGACTTCGGTAAACCCTTGGGCAGTGATTGTGGGGAGTCAGACGGCTGTGAGCTCCTGAGCGCCTCCCCTCAGCGTCTGCGTTTCTCCCACTGTGGACGATGACAGGCAGTTTGCGGGCCGCAGGCACACACGAGGTGCTCGCCACGCCAGGCAGCAGGGGTGGGTGCTGCCGCCCTTCCGGTTTCTGAGGCCCTTCGTTGCACGAGCCGCCCCGCAGGGGCACGCCGCCCATCCTTCTGAGTCGGAGGCAGTCAGGGCTCAGGTCATGAATGGCCTGTCCTCTCTCCTCGTTTGCCTCCTAGGTCACCACAGACATGTACCAGGTGCTGGCCGCCAACACGTACCAGCTGGAGTGCCGGGGTGTGGTCAAGGTCAAGGGCAAAGGCGAGATGATGACATACTTCCTCAACGGAGGGCCCCCGCCCAGTTAGCAGCCGCTGCGTACGCCAGGCAGCCTGGCCTCCAGAGAAACGGTGGAAGCCTCGCTCCAGCCCACGAAGCCGCCCTGAGATTTTCCACTTTGACTCCAGAAGCAGCTTCTGCCTTGGCGGGCGGGCGGTCTCCGTCCCAGGCCCCGGGGTGCCAGCGTCCTGCGAGCACCAAGCTGACCAAAGATGTCTCCCCCTGTAGTAGATGCCGCCAGACTCGGTCGGAATCTCGTTTTCTAACGGGTGCTGCGGCGCGTGCGCGGGCGGAGAGACGCCGCTGGAGTGGCGGCGCCACCTGACCTCGGGCCCTGGGGCTGCTTTTCTATGTGAACCTTTAAACTTCAGACCGAGACCGAGGCCGAGGCCCTGCTCCGTGGTGGAGGGGGCCCGGCTCAGGAGTGCTGGCTTTGGAGGGACCGAGGCCTTCCTCGCGGGCTCCTCCCACACCCACACACACAGCCGGTGCCCCTGGAGGGGGCAGAACTGCGAGGGGGAGGCCAGAGGCCCCGGAGCAAGGAGTGGCGGTTCTGAGAAAAAGAAAATATTTATTAAATAAAACAAAACACGTTTCTGTGCCCTTCTTTAGACTATGCTAGTTGTATGCGTGTAAGAAACCCACAGGTAAAGCAGGATGCCACTGGGGAGGGAGGGCGGGGAGCCCAACTTGTCTTTTTGTATTTTTTACTTTGTATTATTGAAAACCTTGGAGATCTAACAAATATACCAAATTCTATATTTTGTAAATTCTCTATATTAGAAAACAGCTGTGCACAGCAGGGCATTTGTGCTCATTTGTACTGTACGTACGTCAGTGTACTGGAGTGTGTGTGTGTGTGTTTATGCTGCGGAACTGGTCTCATTCAGGACACCTGTTTCCCTCACTTCAGATTTCCCCAGGTCCAACCAGAACAGTGAGCATGTCCTTTCGGGGTACCATAGGTAGGAAGATGCATGCACACATTACCCCACCTCTCTCTCTCTCTTTCACACACACACACACATATCACTTCGCCTAAGTAAAATGCAAACAAAATGAAAAGAAGACAAAAGCTTCTTTCCCATCTCAGGCCAAGTCGGAATCAAGGGAAGCAGCCTCAACCTGCCGTGGACAGCTCGGCCACCTTCCACCCTTCCACTCCCTGAGATGTCAGCGTTTGCTGCCTGCAGAGAGGCAGCTTCTGCAACTCTGAGAGCTCAGCTGGTGTTGGGGGTGTGAGGAAACCTCGCCTGCCTGGCTCCTCTGTTGGCCGAGGTGCAGGTGGCTCTCTCGGGAGATGATCCCTCAGACTTGGGGATGTAATGTGCAGTTCTCAGGCAAGGAAAGGGCGGTGGCCTTGCTCTCCACCTGCAGACCAGACAGAGGAAAGAGTAGAGGCCAGCTTCAGAGTCCATGGGGCAAAGCTAGCAGAAATTTCGTTTTGTCTGATTTTTGTTTTGGGGGGAGGAAGCAGTCAGATATACCAAGAAAAAGCTCTATTTTTTATACCCTATGAGGGAGGCATTTGGGAAATGATATACTATTATAGAGACATATTCAAACAGAATCCTTTGGTCCTGTGCCCAGATCTTCTCGTTGCTTCTCAGGGCAGCATTATTCTTACCTCCAACATGGGCTTGAAGGAGGTGAGGAGGCAGCTATGTGCCAGCTGCGAAATGTTACTTTGATGCCCACCTGCACCACCTCTCACTGGACACTAGCACCACCCTCCCCTTTCCACACACTGTCTCCCACCCCAGTTTGAACACAGCTCTGAGAAGCAAAGCTTATGGACCTAAAACTGGCAGCCTTAGTCTCTCTGTGCTTTTGCTGCTCCAGCCTCTGAATTCTGCATCACGCCTCTTGCATCTGTCATGAGGGGCCGGCTCTCTCCCTGGTGTTGTATTCAAGTCCCTGACCCCTCCATATGGCCCGCCAGTGGTGCTGGGTTTTCATTTTGCTCCCAACCTGAGTAATGTGTGTGCTGAGTTTCTCCTGTGTTTCCCCTGTTGGTCATGGCCTCCCTGGCCTTGTGGGGACCCATCCTCCCCATCCCGGCAGTGACTGGTGACAACGTGTAGTGCTAGCTCTTCATTCCCTCCAAGGGGTGTGCACACCTTTTATCCCTGCTCTTGCAAAAATGAATACAATTATGATTTCCCATGGAAATTGAAAAGTCTATTTAACTAATTTAACTATTAAACACTTTCACTGGTAACGTGTCCTGGTCTGATTTACATCGTGGGCCGTGGGCCTGGCTCCAGCTGGAAGAACAGTGCACTCAGCACAGGAGAGGCACTGCGGAGGGAGCCTCAGAGGGTGGAGAGTGCCCCTGAGTGGGCACAGTGCACTGCTGTGGCGAGAATGTCAGCTGAAGACTGCAGTCATTGTAGCAACAGGTGGGAGAACGCTGGTGACCTTGGACTGGTGACCTTTGACATGCCAGGGTGCAGGAGGCTGAGGGATGGAGAGATGAGGAGAGGGGCCAGGGGTGAAGGGGACAAGGGATGGAGGATGGAACCAGAAAAGATCCAGGGTCAAGGGGAGGATGTTTTAAAACAGGTGAGCCAAACATGTTTCTTTGCTAAGGGAATGAAAATTGAAAATACAAGAGGGAACACAGATCATCGAAAGGGCCCAAGTAGGTGGCAGTGGGGGAGATGTAGGCAGGAGGTGAACTGACTTGACCTGGATAGCTAAGAACAAGGGCTACCATTTATTAGGCACTCTGTGTGCCAGAGCATGGGATAAGCACCCTACAAACATGCCGTCATTTAATCATCCTGGCCACCGCATTTCACTGATGAAGAAACAGAGAGGTTGAGTTACTTGCCTAAGTCCACACAGCTGGTAATTAACAGATGAGATTAAAGCGGGCCTGTCTGGTAAGCCCAGGCAGGGAAGTAAGTTCATGTGTGTCCAGGACTCCTCCTTCCCTGAGAGGAAGGGAAAGGGGGGGTAGGAAGCCAGGGGACACTTTTCAGCAATTCCCAGCTGCTGCACCCATCAGATGCAGGGTTATATTTGGGTTCAGGAAATAAAACCAGAGGGGCTTGGTGAAATTAAATTGAACACAAGTGAAAATGAAGGAACCGTTGAAAGACACTTCACTGGGGTTCATTGCAACAATGGCCACATGGGGACACAGATGTGGTAGTCCTGGTCCTAGGCAGGTCTCCTGCCCCAAAGAGAATAGACATTAGGAATTCAAATGTGCGTGGTGAAGGATGTAATTGCATAGAGCTAAAGTTTAATTCGAAGATCTTTTCAGGCTGGAGTGAAACCGTGGGTAATTGTTAGTCAATTCCATTTCACCTGTAACCTGCCTTCACTAATCAAGGTCATTTTAATTGTTGCTACAAAAGACTTGCGTGTCCTCCAATCTGCACGTAGCCGAAACAATAACATATTGGCCCGAGTTGTTTTCCAGAGACTTAGAGTCAGCTGCTTCTGGTTCAAGCTGAGCTGGTTAAGACTCTTAACCACCAACCCTTCAACTAGGCATGCGCAAGTGACCTTTTGACCGAGCAGAGGCCGGTAGCTTAGTTACGCTTGCGCAGAACAAGGATTTTTGCACCTTTTTCCAATCACCTTTCCCCACACTCCATGGTCCTCAAACCGCCCTGCTTCTTTATTGGTTATCCTATATAAATACTCCGAGCCCCTTGCCTTGGGGAGGTGGATTTGAGGTGTGTTCTCCCGTCTCCTCTCTTAGCTGCCTTGCAAATAAACCCTCTGTTTGCTGCAAACCTTGGCGTCTCAGCGTTTTGGCTTGCTGTGCTTCGGTGAGCATGAACCTGGTTCCGTAAGAGGTTTGGTGAGCTAGCCAGAAGGTAAGTCCAAACGGAGTTTTGCCCATGGTTCATCAGCCCCCTGCCAGTATTGAGAGCCTGTAGACAAGTCCAAGTAGCTGCCTGGGCCATTTGTTCCAGGGGCGACGTCTCCCACCCCCTACCCCACGCGGAATTTACCCAGGGAGGTGCCGCTGACCTCCGGTGCTTAGTTTCATTTTGGAGTGAAGAAACGGTTTGGAAGATGTCTTTTGGATGAGAAACCTTGTTAAAGAAACACCTGTGCAAGCCTGACCAGATCATGGGCTGGAGGCCCACCTGGCGGGATTGTGGCAGATGAGGTAAAAGGTTACAGCTGCTGAGGGACCCTGTACCTGGGTTAAAGGCTTGGGACTCCCATGGTTTTGGTTTGGTTTGGTTTTGTCTTGGTCTTGTTTGTCCATGTCTGTGTTGGGTTGTCTTACTTATTAAGAACTGGCTATTGGGGATTGAGCTTCTTGGTGACCATAGCAAGGACTGGTAGAAAGATTTTGTTGCTGTGAGCACCTGGCAGTAAAGCCCCTTCAAAATCGGAAATGTTAATTCAGTTCCCTCTTGCAGCCTTCTAGGCTGCGTTCTCCAAAACTGAGGAGATCTCAGTTATGAATCCACGGGAAAGAAAAAGATGCTATTTTTTGGTAACACTTCATGGCTTTAGGCCTAAGACCAAAATGGCCTGAAAATGGATCCTTAAATTGATAGGTTTTTTTTGACTTTTGACTTTTATTTTATTTTTTTATACAACAGGTTCTTATTAGTTATCCGTTTTATACATATTAGTGTATACATTTATCCTTCAATTTGTTAATATGGTTTATCACATTGATTGATTTGTGTATATTGAGAATCCTTGCATCCCTGGGATAACTTCTACTTGATCATGGTGTATGATCCTTTTAATGTGTTGTTTGCTAATATTTTGTTGAGGATTTTTGCATCTATATTCATCAGGGATATTGGTCTGTAATTTTTGTTTTTGTATCTTTGTCTGGTTTTGGTATCAGGGTGATGGTTGCCTCATAGAATGAGTTTGGGAGTGGTTTCTTCCTGGTTCAGTCTTGGAAGGTTATACCTTTCTAAGAATTTGTCCATTTCTTCCAGGTTGTCCATTTTATTGGCATAGAGTTGCTTGTAATAGTCTCTTAGGATGCTTTGTATTTCTGCATTGCTGTTGTAACTTTGTCTTTTCTAATTTTATTGATCTCCCTCTTTTTCTAGATGAGTCTGGCTAATGGTTTATCCATTTAGTTTATCTCCTCAAAGAACCAGCTTTTAGTTTTATTGATCTTTGCTATTGTTTTCTTTGTTTCTATTTCA
>NW_020174422.1:440321-460703 GCF_003031525.2 Neophocaena asiaeorientalis asiaeorientalis | reverse complement strand
CCTCTCAGAACTGCTTTTGCTGCATCCCATAGGTTTTGGATGATCGTGTTTTCATTGTCATTTGTCTCTAGGTATTTTTTGATTTCCTCTTTGATTTCTTCAGTGATCTCTTGGTTATGTAGCAATGTATTGTTAGCCTCCATGTGTTTGTGTTTCTTACGTTTTTTCCCCTGTAATTCATTTCTAATCTCATAGAGTTGTGGTCAGAAAAGATGCTTGATATGATTTCAATTTTCTTAAATTTACTGGGGCTTGATTTGTGACCCAAGACATGATCTATCCTGGAGAATGTTCCATGTGCACTTGAGAAGAAAGTGTAATCTGCTGTTTTTGGATGGAATATCCTGTAAATATCAATTAAATCTATCTGGTTACTGTGTCCTTTAAAGCTTGTGTTTCCTTATTAATTTTCTGTTTGGATGATCTGTCTAATGGTGTAAGTGAGGTGTTAAAGTCCCCCACTATTATTGTGTTACTGTCGATTTCCTCTTTTATAGCTGTTAGCAGTTGCCTATGTATTGAGGTGCTCCTATGTTGGGTGCATATATATTTATAATAGTTATATGTTCTTCTTGAATTGATCCCTTGATCATTATGTAGTGTCCTTCCTTGTCTCTTGTAACATTCTTTATTTTAAAGTCTGTTTTATCTGATATGAGTATTGCTACTCCAGCTTTCTTGTGAGTTCCATTTGCATGGAATATCTTTTTCCACCCTGTCACTTTCATTCTGTATGTATCCCTAGGTCTGAAATGGGTCTCTTGTAGACAGTATATGGGTCTTGTTTTGTATCCATTCAGTGAGCCTGTGTCTTTTGGTTGGAGCCTTTAATCCATTCACACTTAAGGTAATTATTGATATGTATGTTCCTATGACCATTTTCTTAATTGTTTTGGGTTTGTTTTTGTAGGTCCTTTTCTTCTCTTGTGTTTCCCACTTAGAGAAGTTCCTTTAGCATTTGTTGTAGAGCTGTTTTGGTGGTGCTGAATTCTCTTAGCTTTTAAAGCTTTTGATTTCTCCATTGAATCTGAATGAGATCCTTGCTGGGTAGAGTAATCTTAGTTGTAGCTTCTTCCCTTTCCTCACTTTAAATATGTCATGCCACTCCCTTCTGGCTTGTAGAGTTTCTGCTGAGAAATCAGCTGTTAACCTTATGGGAGTTCCCTTGTATGTTACTTGTTGTTTTTCCCTTGATGCTTTCGGTAATTTTTCTTTGTCTTTAATTTTTGCCAATTTGATTACTATGTGTCTCGGCGTGTTTCTCCTTGGGTTTAAGCTCTATGGGACTCTCTGCGCTTCCTGGACTTGGGTGGCTATTTCCTTTCCCGTGTTAGGGAAGTTTTTGACTATAATCTCTTCAAATATTTTCTTGGGTCCTTTCTCTCTCTCTTCTTGTGGGACCCCTATAATGAGAATGTTTTTACATTTAATGTTGTCCCAGAGGTCTGTTAGGCTGTCTTCATTTCTTTTCATTCTTTTTTCTTTATTCTGCTCCACAGCAGTGAATTCCACCATTCTGTCTTCCAGGTCACTTATCTGGTCTTCTGTCCCAATTTTTCTGCTATTGATTCCTTCTAGTGTATGTCTTTCTGTCTAAATTATGTTACAATTTTGCAACTAGATTTATTTTGTAAATAGGAAGAAAAGTGGAATGAAATACCTTATGTACAGTCTTTTATGTCATTGTATCAGAGTAAACCTGTACAAAGAAAATAAGATTACAATCCAATAGGAAGGGAAGGCAAAGAAGCCTGTTTTACTTGATCCCAATGAAAAGGAGGACGACTTGCTGTTAATTCAGTGGAACACTCTGCCTGCTCCTCCTCCACCCCCATATCATGAGGCTGCTGCTCCTTCCCTGCCAGTGCCTGAGCCACAGTCTCAGGCCCCCTTCCCCCTGTCTCTGAGGATCGAGAGATAGGAATGGTCTCCCCCTCTCATATCCACCAGGGAGCTACCCAAACTCTGGTAGGGCAATCCCACTGTCAAGGCAAATCCCCATTGGAGGTATAAAGGCTGAGACTGAGCAGCCGACGGCAATGATCTGGGTCCACGCCCCCTTTTCAACTTCAGGTTTAATCAATTAGAAGAACAACATGCCAGGACTTCCCTGGTGGTCCAGTGGTTAAGACCCCTGCTTCCACTGCAGGGGCCCGGGTTAGATCTCTGGTCAGGGAACTAAGGTCCCACATGCCACACAGTGCAGCCAAAACAAAACAAAAACAACAGTATGCCAATTTATAGAGATGGCCCCCAGAAAATGGAAAGTGTCTTTCTGATTTCTGAAACCCACAACCCGGGCAGTTGTTGAAAGTTTATTAAATTCCCTCCGCACTTCAGAAGAACATAGAATGGTGCTGGATAAAGCTAGGGAGGAAGTAGATGGGCTTCACATAGAAGCCCCTGGTAACCCAGTACAGGCTGCTGCAAGTGTAGCTAGCTATAGCAACAACGGACCCTAACTGGGACGAGAATGCTGAACATTATCGAGATTGCATTCTTGCAGGATTGCGAAGAGGGTGCCAAAACAAAGAAGCCTTAATAGAGTACGGGAGGTAAAACAGAAACCAAATGAGGATCCTTCAGAATTTCTAGAAAGGGTCTTTAAAGCCTATATGCAACATGCAGATATAGACCCTAAGACCCAGGTGGGATTGCCCTACCTGAGTTTGGGTAGCTCCCTGGTGGATATGAGAATTTAAAAGATGTTTAATGACTTTTGGTGAGAGCAACCCTGATACACAGAAGAAACTGCAGAAGGTGGAAGGGGCTCTAGGGCTGCCTGTGTCTCATCTTGTTGAAATTGCCTTCAAAGTTTTTCATGGCAAAAACCAGGTTCAGGAGAAAAGGGAACAGTGGAGAGCAAAATAGGCCGCTGCCTTAACACAGGGGAGAGCTAGGTCAAATCGAGGACCCTCACAAGGGACTCGGCAAAAGGTAGGAGGCCTCAAGTCCCGAACTCCCACTCGAATGGGGACTCAACAGTGGGACCCCGCCAATGTGCATATTGCAAACAGAAGGGACACTGGAAAAGAGACTGTCACATCCTAAATAAGACTTTTTTTTTTCTTTTTTTATTTTTGCGGTACGCGGGCCTCTCACTGTTGTGGCCTCTCCCGCTGCGGAGCACAGGCTACGGATGCACAGGCCCAGCGGCCATGGCTCACGGGCCCAGCCGCTCCGCGGCATGTGGGATCCTCCCGGACCGGGGCACGAACCCGTGTCCCCTGCCTCAGCAGGTGGACTCCCAACCACTGCGCCACCAGGGAAGCCCCTAAATAAGACTCTTGAAGGTAAACAGGAGTTAGATCAGATGTGCAAGCTGAGAATGACAGTGACTGAGAGTGACAGGGACCAGGGGCTCCTTTACATCCTGCATCCATCAATATGGAACCCCAGGTGGGAAGTCAACTTCTGGACTTTCTAATGGATACCGAGGCCACTTAAGTCTTAAATACCCGGCTTTCTAAACTGTCTTCTGAGACTAGGGTATCCGGAGAGACCTTGAAAAAGCCTTTTCTCCAGATGCTAGACAGTCAGATGGGGGGCACCCATCTAAAGCATGGCTTTTTATACATGCCTGAAGGTCCCATCCCCTTCTGGGGTGAGATTTACTAAGTTAAATGCCAAAGGTACCTTTGCACCTAGATGAATGGACACTAAAATACCACCAGAGCAGGCTTACACATTGCAGGCTCTATTGCTCTGACCCTGAAGAGAACATCCAGCAACTGTCCGAGGAGAGATATGGCAGAAGGTGGGAGGCCCAGAGGTGTGGGTGGATGTGAGACCGGGGAGAACAAAGACAGTTATACTGTACAGGTTAGGCTTTGCCCTGGGGCAAAAATTCCAAACTTAAAAGCATTACCCATTAAAGAAACAGTGAGAGCATGGAAATCAACCCCTGCTAATGGCCCTCCTTGAATATGATTTAATACACCCCTGCCGGTCACCTTCTAGTACTCTTAATTTTACCAGTCAGAAACCAGACACAGAGGAATACTGGTTTGTGCAGAAACCAAAAACAGACTGTAGAAGATGTTCATCTAGTGCCTAACCCATACACTCTGCTCACTACTTTGGAGATTTTTGTTGGTTTACCATTTTGGATTTGAAAGATGCCATTTTTGGGTGTACCCTTGAGTTTTGAATCACAAGAGTTGTCTGCTTTCGAATGGGAAGATCTAGATACAAAAGTTAAACAGTACTGCTGGACAATACTTCCTCATGAAACCGTACAACTTGTCTTGGGACTCAGTAGGGCACAAGTTGCTGAAAACTCAGAACTCATCTCAGGGCTTAATGAAGCACAGGTTCTTTTGTCTCGGCGCAGAAAGAATTCAGCGAGAGGCAAAGGGACAGGCAAGATGTGATTTATTAGTATAAGATGCTTGTGAGAGATACAAACAGGCAGGCAAGGGAGTGCCACCCCGAGAACTTAGTGGGCTATAGGTTTATAATCAGAGGAAAAGTGGGGAGGGGGAGAAGACCACCTTCTTCCTTGTTCTGGAGTAGATGTCAAACTTCCAGCATCAGCCCCTCCTCCACGTGGGGCAGGGGAGTCTTCTTGTCCCTACATAGTCAAACTGGTACTGTCAGGGCGCTAAGGAAATGAGCAAAAAGGCGGTAACATATATGAAAACATGGTAAATCATCTCAGGTTTCAGTATAATGTCACCTTTCACTTATATTTCTCCTCTTAGTACATGCAGAAAAAGCGCCTTCTCAACGTTCATTAACTTGCTGACTTCACTGGGCAGGATGTGGGTCTCATTCCACAATTGTTTTGTTCAGGGGCGTGTCTCGTGTTTCTGTTGCTTGGCTTAGTTGTTAAGCAAGCTTCCTTTCTTGAGTGGTCATTAACTTACAGGGGTCTCCCATACTGTTTTCTCTACGTACAGTCCCCTAATGGAATTAACTATTTGATCACCTACTCTGTCCCTATCACTCAGGAATTTAAAAATCCCCATGATATTTGGAGAAATCTTGGCAAAAGACCTGAGGGACTCTCAATTAAATGAGGGAGCCCTGCTCCAGTGTGTAGATAATAGTCTGTTTTCTTATAAGACAAAGGACACCTCAGACCAAAATACAGTTTTGACTTTGAACTTCTTGGTTGAACGAGGCTATGAGGTGTTTAATAAAAAGGCACAGATTTCTCAGCCTCCTGTTAAATATTTGGGTTTTGAACTTTCACAAGGACAGAGACTTAATCTTTGACAGAAGGGAAGATCTCGTAGTTCACTAATAAGAGACAATTGTGGGGATTTCTAGAAATGGCCGGGCTCTGCATTTGGATCCCTAACTTTGCACTCATAGCAAAACCTTTTTATGAAGCTCTTAAAGGAGTAGACAGTGAACCTCTAAACTGGACTGGGGATGCCATAAGGCATTCCAGGTCAAGAAACTACTAACTGCCCTGGCTGTAGGTCTTCCAGATATCATAAAACCCTTTGACTTATTATTGAGAAGCAAGGAATCGGCCTTGGAGTCCTAACTCAGAACCTGGGCAGCATAAGGAGGCCTGCTGAGTATTTCTCAAAGCATTTAGATACAGTCACTAAGGGACGGCCGGTTTGCCTTCTGGCCACAGCAGCTACCTATGAGCTTATAAAAGAAGCAGAGAATTTTACACTAGGAGAACTTACCACTGTGCATGCCCCTCACTGTGTACTTCCCCTCCTAGAACAGAAGGGAGAATACTGGTTAACTTCAGGAAGATGGGGAAAATAGCAGGCCATATTATTGGGTAATCCTAATGTTTCTCTGAAAGCAGTCTCTACTCTGGACACAGAATGTCACCTGCTGTATCAGCGAAGAATGTTGCAGCCCTCACCCACTGCAGCGGCCCCTGACAGTGCACCCTGAGGGGATTCAGGATGGAGAAAAATGGGATAGGTTGTTATGGTGCATATCAAAGGAGTGATTTCAGTGAGCCCAGACTCTTGCATCTTCCCATACAAAGAAAAGCGCTGAATTCATTAACTTGAGATGTCTGTTGCTTTAATTAGCAGTAATGTTCCACTACCTGTTTTGTTTTTTTCTGAAAAAACTCCTCTATATCCTAGCTCCTCCGTTACCTCTTCAGTACAGTCCCTCAGAGCTATCCAAGAGGCTGTATCCTGGGCTTATATCCTCAGTAATGCCCCAAATAAGACATAATTCTCAACTTTCAGGTTGTGAATTTTTCAGTTGACAAGATGTTCATATATGGAAGCAGCTTTAGGGACCAGGGCCAACGCAAAGCTGTGTATGTGGTACTGACTCATCAAAAGACACTGGAAGCTGAAGCCCTTCCCCAGGCACCTCTGCACAAAAGGTGGAACTTAACAGCCCTGATGAGAGTCTTCCACCTAGGTAAGGATGAGAGAATAACCATTTTCACTGATTCCAAATATGCTTTCTTGGTGGTCCATGCCCATGGGGCTGTTTGGAAAAAGGACTGTTAACTGCAGAAAAGAAGGAAACTAAACATGCCAAGAAATTTTAAACTTATTAGAAGCTGTCATGGAGCCAAAAGAATTGGCTGTTGTCCACTGTGCAGGACGTCAGAAATCTGGTTGTCTGACTGCTTGAGGCAATAATCTAGCAGATCAAGTGGCAAAGCTAACAGTCAGGACTAAAACACCTGGGTTCCCAATTTGGCCCTTACCTCTGATACGGATTTGACAAAATGCTATCCAAAGTAGTCTTCTGAAGACTTAGAAAGGGCCAGTGAATGGGGATTTGACTGGAGTCCTGTCTGTTCTCAGGAGGCTGACTATACGTAGGTACACCAAGGAAGGGTGGGTTTAGAATAGACAAGGCAAGGTGCTTGTACCTGAGTACTTTATGGAAGATAAATTATATACAGGGATTTTACATAAAATCCCTGCAGTGGATTCAGAAATTCACTATAGGACCAAACATGCAAAGGGCAATTCAAAAGGTGATACAGAAATGCATGGTATGTGCTAAAAATAATGCTAAACCTGGGCTACCACCAATCAAAGGAGTTGAGACTGTAGGTGCCAGACCCCGAGATTGGTAGACTGACTTCACTGTGATGCCAAGAGCCACTGGAAACCTTAGGTACTTACTAGTATTTGTGGACACTTTTACTGGCTGGTGAGAAGCATTTCCCTATTGGTCTGAAAAAGCTTCTGAGGTTGTAAAAACCCTACTAAAAGAAATAATTCCTAGGTTTGGGTTAACTGTCCATTCAGAGTGACAGTGGAGGGGCCTTTATAGTAACTCAAGCATCTAGAGCTTGAAACCTTCATTGGGGTTGCCATGAAGCATGTAATTTCTAATCTACTGGCAAAACAAAAGATGAATCATAATCTTAAAAAGACTAGTCTCTTGAGCTTCCCTGGTGGCGCAGTGGTTGAGAATCTGCCTGCTAATGCAGGGGACACGGGTTCGAGCCCTGGTCTGGGAGGATCCCACATGCCGTGGAGCAACTGGGCCCGTGAGCCACAACTACTGAGCCTGCGCGCCTGTCAATTTGTCAAAATTGTCAATTTTGTGACCATCCCTAACATCACTGTGACTTAGGATAAAAAGCCCTCAGATATAACCAGGTTAGGCTAATCAACAATTTCCTGCCCCCTGTTTTTTTCTTGACTAAGCCAAAATTTGGTCTTCTCCTGTCCTAAAAACAAAACAAAACAAAAAAACAAAGAAAAACAACCCCCCCCCAAAACAAACAAAACCCTGGTGTCTACCTTCGTCAAAATTCTACTTGGTCAGGATATTGTAGAAACAGGACTGTTTTTCCCAGTCTATGTCCCTTCCATACATACTATCCGAGTGTTTCACCCAAACTGATAAAGACATTTCAATATATAAAAGGTAAAACAAGAAAAAACGTACTCTCAAGGGCCGCACACACCTCTGCCTATTTGCTAATTAAATGATTCCTCGTGGATGTTGCCTTATACGGATCCCTGGCTTGACTGTGTCCTAGATAAAATTCCTAAAAATAGCATAAATTTTAACAATATATCTGGCATCCTGTGCCCCTTAGGCTACATCTTTGTCTGTGGTTTCGATTGCTAATCTTAGGCCTGTGAATGCCTTGACAGCTGGTACATAGGTAGTATTTGTTTACTGGGATACTTAATCACCTCCTTTCTGTCCACAATCCAAATGAGACCCAACATTGGACCAGGTCTTTAAAATTGTTCTCTAGAATAAAAAGGACCACCTACTTGCTTGGGTATCAAGAAGATGAATTGCTCCTTAGAGCAATTTTGCCACGTTGGGGAGTCTCATCACATGATCAGAAACCTTACCCCTAGGCTAGCTGAAACAGCAAATGAAAATGCTTTAGCTATGACTGGCCTACAAAGAGAAATTGACTCATTAGCCAAAGTAATCCTAGAGAACTGCATAGCTCTAGATTATATTCTGGCCCAAGAGAGTAGGATTTATGCTATTGGTGATACTGCTGAAACAGAAAACAGTATAGACAATTCAGCAACTGGCTATAAGTATCCCCAGAAGTATTGGGTCCAGACTGGTTTTCAGGACTATTTTCTTGGATTCTCCAAGAGATTAGATCTATATGTCAGAGACTATTAAAACTTGGTTTATTTATACTTCTCATCCTTTTATTTGGGTATTTAGCTATAAACTGTGCTCTTAAATGCTGTACCAAGACTTGTTAAGCTTGAAACCAGGAACAAGAGTATTTTCAATGAATGCTAATGAGTTTCATTCCTAAAGCCCTTGTTAGGGCTATGCTACTTAGCATGAAGTAGCCCAGAGTGGTCATAACCCCTCTTCCCTCAAGATTGAAAAATAATCTAAAGATTCAGGGGATTGAAACAGTAGGTAAACATTAGTTAATTCCATTTCATCTGTAATCTGCCTTTGTTAATCAAGGTCATTCTAATTGTTGCTACAAGACTTGCATATCCTCCGAGCCTCATGTAGCCTAAACAATAAGATGTTTGCCCGAGTTTTCCAGGAACTTGAGTTAGCTGTGTCTAGTTCAGCTGAGCCAGGGTTAGCTGTGTCTAGATAGAGCTGAGCTGGTTAAGACTGGATGGGGCCACTAACCCTTCCACCGGGCATGTGCGAGCATCTTCTCAGTGACCTTTTGACATGAGGGCTAAAACTGCACCCTCAGAACATGCAGAGGCCTGTAGCCTAGTTATACCTGCACAGAACGTGGATTACCACACCTTATTCCAATCACCTTTCCCCACACTCCCCATGCTTCAGACTGCCCTGCTTCTTTATTCTTCATCCCATAAATACCCTGAACCCCTTGCCTTCCTGGAGGAAGATCTGAGATTTGTTCTCCCATCACCTCTCCTGACTGCCTTGTGAATCAACAAGGTTTGAAGTAAACAGTTCTCAGCATTTTGGCTTGCTGTGTGACAGGCAAAACAAACCTAGTTCGGTAACAAATTTGGCAAGCCAGCCAGGTTACCTCCAGATGGAGCTTTTGCCCATGGTTTGTTGGCCCCTTGCTGGTATTGAGAGCCTGTGGACAAGTCTCAGCTGTTCCCAGATTCTAGGGACCATCCCCTGGAATTCCCCAGGGAGGCACTGCAGACTTCTGGCACTTACTTTTCTTTTGCAGTGAAAAAACAGCTTGGGGTTTGGGTTGGAAGGTGTCTTTTGGGTGAGTAACCTCGTTAAAGAAATGTCCCTGTGCCAAGATTGTTTGGCAGTCCTGTCCAGGTCCTGGGTTGGAGGTCCACCTGGTGAGAATTTGGCAGATAATATGAAAGGTTACAGCTGCTGAGGTACTCAGTACCTGGGTTAAAGGCTCCGGCCTCTGGATTGTTTTGTTTGCTTGTTTTGGTCTTGTTCATGTCCATCTATGTCATTGTCTTAGTTATTAATAGCTGTCTTGGGGCTTCCCTGGTTGCGCAGTGGTTAAGAATCTGCCTGCCAATGCAGGGGACACGGGTTTGAGCCCTGATCCGGGAAGATCCCACATGCTGCGGAGCAACAAAGCCCGTGCGCCACAACTACTGAGCCTGTGCTCTGGACCCTGTGAGCCACAACCACTGAAGCCCGCGCGCCTGGAGCCCGTGCTCTGCAGCAAGAGAAGCCACCGCAATGAGAAACGTGCGCACCGCAACGAAGAGTAGCCCCTGCTCGCCGCAACTAGAGAAAGCCCGCGCACAGCAAGGGAGACCCAATGCAGCCAAAAATAAATAAATAAATAATTAAAAAAAAAAAGTTGTCTAGCCAGAGGAAAGGTCATGTGAGCGCTAAGTGGCCATTTTCAAGCCAAGGAGAGAGATCTCAAAAGAAACCAAACCTGGTGACACACTGATCTTGGATTTCCAGCCTCCAGGACTATGAGGAAATAAATTTCTGTTGTTTAAGTAAAAAAAAAAAAGAAAAAAAAAGTCTGTTGGGGGCCTGAGTTCCTTTGCAACAGTAGCAAAACTTTGTTGCTGTGGCCACCTGGAGGAAAAACCTCTTCAAAATGAGAAATGTTGGGCCTCGCTGGTGGCGCAGTGGTTGAGAGTCCGCCTGCCAATGCAGGGGACACGGGTTCGTGCTCCGGTCCGGAAAGATCCCACATGCCGTGGAGCGGCCAGGGCTGTGAGCCATGGCCGCTGAGCCTGTGCGTCCGGAGCCTGTGCTCCGCAACAGGAGAGACCACAGCAGTGAGAGGCCCGCGTACCGCAAAAGAAAAAAAAAAAAAAAAAAGGTTTAATTCGATTTTCCCCTTGGAGCATTCTCCACAATTGGGTGACTTTCAAAGGAAAAACTTTTTTGTAAGAGTGCATGGCCACAATACTCCTTAGAGTCCAGAGAAAAATGCCCAAGATGGGGCTCCTTTGACGTTCCAAAACTGGTTTTGTGTATGTGTTAGAGAAAGCTGGCTTGATTAAAACATTTTCAGAATTCTGACCCAAAGGAAAGTCTTTTTAGGAAGAACTTGCATTTCTATCCCTGTGCCTTTGAGATGTCAGTGTTCAACCAGGACTCTCAGGAACTCCCATCTTACTCTTATTTAGACTATCTCCAAGTCCTGAGATGAGAGAAGAAAAAGAGGCCTTTTTAAACTCAAGGAGGAAAACTGAGATCTGTCTGTGTCTATAGGGATGTATGTATGTCTATGTGTACAATTATAAATATGTCTCTACCTCTGGATTTTACCAAAATTAACTTGTAAGTGAGCTCTATTTAATTGGCTTAAAGGAAATTAAAGTTTATATGAATCCTAAAACACAACAAAAACTAAGCTAAATTTTTAAAAGGATCACACGATCTAGGATTTCTTCAATGAATAACAAGTTTAAGTTGTTGATTTAATACAGACATATCTTTAGAGTCATTAAGTATAATACTTTCATTGTACCTAGATTTACTATGTCAAGTTCATATTTGTTACAAAATGTTTCAATAAGAAAATTAACTTGGTATGATAAAACTTAAGTAAATTAAATGTAAATGAGAAGAGGTTTTTAGGTGAACTCTTCAGGAATAACTATGTTTTTGGAATGTCTAAAAATAGTCTCTTCAGATTTTGGTAACTTGAAGCTTCAGAGTTTTGCTAAATTAAATAAATTCATTAAATATCCAGATTATTTCAAATAAGATACCGTTAGAACATTAATTGCTAAACAGGTCTAAGTTTACTTTTTGTCCTCTTACTAGAGAGGAACTCAAGGTGTTTGGGTTTACTAGACACACCTCTTATACCACATTGAGGAAAGAAATTATGCTGTGAGAAAATGTTTCTAGAGGCTATAGAGTATGTTCATAAGTTGGTTAATCAGGAAATGCTGGTATGACAGACAGTTCACAATTACTTACTTCTTGTTTTTTGCTGGAGATGAAGGTTTTAAAGGGTTAAATTGTAACTAAAACTACTAGAAATATGGGAAATGGTTCAGTATGCAAGGAAAGTAGGATGTATGTGTTCAGTAAAAAGGTATGAGGAATGAAAATCTATTGTGTTAAGGGAAAAGAAAGTAATTTTGTCCTAAAGCTGGTTATTTCAAAATAGGAAAGAAAATAAGGGATTAATTAACAGATACAGAAATTTATGAGAAGTTTGTAGAAAAGGAAACTTGATGAGTTTTGTGCATGGTCAGGGCTGGTTAGATTGGATTGAATACAATGGTGAATGAATTTTTATTAAAAACCAATGAGACTGGAGTTTGATTTCTCTTTCAGGAGAACAAAGTTTTTTTTGGAATACTGAGCTGCTATTGATAACAGATTTGATGTCTCTTTACCTTTTTAAAGTGATCTGTTGTAACTTTCTATATTGTCTTTGAAGTCTTTGAAATCTGTCACTTAAGTGAATAGGTATAATTTCACAGTGAACTATGAGCCTGTTTGACCATTTTAAAGCTTTTCTCAGATATATTTTTAATAAACTTCCAAAGAATAAAATTCCAGTTGAAGTTTGTTTGACCTCTAGCAAAACTTTATTTAGCGTTTTCCAGAAGGTCCCTGGAACACCTCAAGAGATTTCTTTTCTCTCTGTAGCAAAGAAAGATATTGAAGTAATTAGGATTATATGATATGTTAAATTACATGGGAAGCACTGTCAAATGAGTGGTAAACATTTGATTACATTTTATGGGTAAATGTCATTAATATAAATGTCTTATTATCTGAAATATTTTATGGCACAGAAATACCCAAATTCCCTTGATAGTTGCATTGTAATCAAGTCTTTAACTGTGTCAAGTCTTTTTTTAATTAATTTTTATTTTATAGTATAGTTGATGTACAATTTTCTGTTTCAGGTGTACAGCAAAATGATTCAGTTTTACATATATATATCCATTCTTTTTCACATTCTTTTCTCATATAGGTTATCACAGAGTACTGAGTAGAGTTCCCTGTACTATACAGTATGTCCTTGCTGGTTATCTTATACATAGTAGTGTCTGTAGGTTAATCCCAAACTCCTGATTAATCTCTCCCCCACCCACGGTTCCCCTTTGGTAACCATAAGTTTGTTTTCAATATCTGTACGTCTGTTTCTGTTTTGTAAGTAAGCTCATTTGAATCAGTTTTAAAAAATTAGATTCCACATATGAGTGATAGCATATGGTATTTGTCTTTCTGTCTGACTTCACTTAGTATGATGATCTCTAGGTCCATCCATGTTGCTGCAGATGGCATTATTTCATTCTTTTTTATGGCAGAGTAACATTCCATTGTATATACATACCACATCTTCTTTATTCATTCCTTTGTCTATGGACATTTAGGTTGTTTCCATGTCTTGGCTGTTGTAAACAGTGCTGCAGTGAACATTGGGGTGCATGTGTCTTTTTGAATTATGGTTCTCTCAGGGCATATGCCCAGTAGTGGGATTGCTGGGTCATATGGTAGTTGTATTTTTTAATTTTTTAAGGAACCTCCATACTGTTCCCCATAGTGGTTGTACCGATTTACATTCCCACCAACAGTGCAAGAGGGTTCCCTTTTCTCCACACCCTCTCCAGCATTTATTGTTTTGTTTGTAGACTTTTTGATAATGGCCATTCTGACCAGTGTGAGGTGATACCTCATTGTAGTTTTGATTTGCATTTCTCTGATAATTAGTGATGTTGAGCATCTTTTCATGTGCTGTTTGGCCATCTGTATGTTTTCTTTGGAGAAGTGTCTACTTAGGTCTTCTGTGCATTTTTTGATTGGGCTGTTTGGTTTTTTTGATATAGAGCTGCATGAGCTGTTGTATATTTTGGAGACTAATCCCTTGTCAGTTGCTTCATTTGCAAATATTTTCTCCCATTCTGTGGGTTCTCTTTTCATTTTGTTTATGGTTTCCTTGCTGTACAGAAACTTTTAAGTTTAATTAGGTCTCATTTGTCTGTTTTTTGTTTTCATTATTCTAGGAGGTGGGCCAAAAAAGATATTGCTGTGATTTATGTCAGAGAGTGTTCTGCTTATGTTTTCCTCTAAGAGTCTTATAGTATCCAGTCTTACATTTAGATCTTTAATCTATTGTGAGTTTATTTTGTGTATGGTGTTAGAGAATGTTCTAGTTTCATTCTTTAACACGTAGCTGTCCAGTTTTACACCACTTATTGAAGAGACTGTCTTTTCTCCACTGCATAGTCTTGCCTCCTTTTTTCATAGACTAATTGATCATGGGTTTATTTCTGGGCTTTCTATCCTGTTCCATTGATCTATATTTCTGTTGTTGTGCCAGTGCCATACTGTTCTGATGACTGTAGCTTTGTAGTATACTCTGAAGTCAGGGAGCCTGATTCCTCCACCTCCGTTTTCTTTCTCAGGATTGCTTTGGCTATTTAAGGTCTTTTGTGTTTCCATACAAATTTTAAAATTTATTGTAGTTCTGTGAAAAATGCCATTGGTAATTTGATAGGGATTGCATTGAACCTGTAGATTGCCTTGGGTAGTCTAGGATGGTCGTTTTAACAATACTGATTCTTCCAATCCACGAACACAGTGTATCTTTCCATTTGTTTGTGTCATCTTCAATTTCTTTCATCAATGTCTTATAGTTTTTGGAGCACAGGTCTTTTGCTTCCTTAGGTAGGTTTATTCCTAGGCATTTTATTCTTTTTGAAGTGATGGTGAATGGGATTGTTTCCCTAATTTCTCTTTCTGATCTTTTGTTGTTAGTGTATAGGAATGCAAGATTTCTGTGTATTAATTTTGTATCCTGCAACTTTACCAAATTCATTGATGAGCTCTAGTAGTTTTCAGGTAGCATCTTTAGGATTCTATATGTTTAGTATCATGTCATCTGTAAACAGTGACAGTTTTACTTCTTTTCCAATTTGGATTCCTTTTCTTTTTCTTCTGTAATTGTTGTGGCTAGGACTTCCAAAACTATGTTGGATAAAAGTGGCAAGAGTGGGGCTTCCTTAAAAAAAGTGGCAAGAGTGAACATCCTTGTCATGTTCCTGATCTTAGAGGGATGCTTTCAGCTTTTCACCATTAAGTATGATATTAGCTGTGAGTGTGTCATGTATGGCCTTTATTATGTTGAGTTAGTTTCCCTCTATGTCCACTATCTGGAGAGGTGTTTTTTTTTAAATCATAAGTTGGTGTTGAATTTCATCAAAAGCTTTTTCTGCATCTATTGAGATGATCTTATGGTTTTTATTCTTCAATTTGTTACTGTGGTATACCACATTGATTGGTATGCAAATATTGAAAAATCCTTGCATCCCTGTGATAAATCCCACTTGATCATGGTGTATGATCCTTTCGATGTATTGTTGGATTTGGTTTGCTAGTATTTTCTTGAGGATTTTTATGTCTATGTTCATCAGTGATGTTGGCCTGTCATTTTCTCTTTTTGTGGTATCTTTGTCTGGTTTTGCTGTCAGGGTGATGGTGGCCTCATAGAATGAGTTGGGGGGTGTTCTTTCCTCTGCAGTTTTTTGGAAGAGTTTCAGAAGGATAGGTGTTAACTCTTCCCTAAATGTTTGATAGAATTCGCCTGTGAAGCCATCTGGTCCTGGACTTTGTTTGTTGGAAGTTTCCTAATCACATTTTCAATTTCAGTACTTGTGATAGGTCTGTTCATATTTTCTGTTTCTTAGTTCAGTCTTGGAGGATTGTACCTTTCTAAGAATTTGTCCATTTCTTCTAGGTTGTCCATTTTATTGGCATATAGTTGCTTGCAGTCATCTCTTATGATCCTTTGTATTTCTGTGGTGTCGGTTGTAACTTCTTTTTCATTTCTAATTTTATTGATTTGAGTTCTCTCCTTTTTTTCTTGATGAGTCAGCTAAAGGTTTATCAATTTTATCTTTTCAAAGAACCAGCTCTTAGTTTAATCTTTTTGATTTTCTTCATCTGTCATTTATTAATATTTCTGCTCTGATCTTTATGATTTCTTTCCTACTAACTTTAGGTTTTGTTTGTTCTTCATCCTCTAGTTGCTTCAGGTAAAAGGTTAGGTTGTTGACAGGAGATTTTTCTTGTTTCCTGAGTTAAGGTTGTATTGCTGTAAACCTCCCTCTTAGAACTGCTTTTGCTGCATCCCATAGGTTTTGGATCATTGTGGGTTTTGTTTCCCTTTTAATAAACTTTTAAAATTCAAATATAACGTATTCCAAAAAGCATACAAATCATGAATGTACAAAGAACTTATACAAAGTTAACATACTCATGTAACTACCATCCTAGTCAAATACAAGAAAACTCCAGAAATTGACCTCATATACCATCCCATCAACTAATCTCCCTCCCTAAAGGTAGCCACTCTACTGACTCCTTACTCATATATTAGTTTTGCTTGTTTTTTTATTGGAGTATAGTTGATTTACAATGTTGTTACTTTCAGGTGTACAGCAGTGATTCAGTTATACATATTACATATATTCACTTGTTTTCAGATTTTCTCATATAGGTTATCACAGAATATTGAGTAGAATTCCCTGTGCTATAAAGTAGGGCCTTGCTGGTTATCTTATATATAATAGTGTGTGTATGTTTATCCCAAGCTTCTGATTTATCTCTCATCCCTCCATGGTTCCCCTTTTGTAACTATAAGTTTGTTCTTGATATCTGTAAGTCTATTACACTTTGGAAATAAGTTCATTTGTATCATTAAAAAAAATTAGATTCCACATATGAGTGATATCATATGGTATTTGTCTTTCTCTGTCTGACTTACTTCACTTTAAATATATCGTGCCACTCCCTTCTGGCCTGCAGAGTTTCTGCAGAAAAATCAGCTCATATCCTTATGGGGATTCCCTTGTATATTATTTGTTGCTTTTCCCTTGTTGCTTTTAATATTTTCTCTTTGTTTTTAATTTTTGTCAGTTTGAATAACATAGCCTCAGTGTGGTCCTCCTTCAGTTTATCCTGTATGGGACTCTCTGCGCTTCCTGGACCCGTTCCATACTTGCTGGATTGGACCTTATGAGGTGCTACTTGTGACCCATTCCTCAGTGAAGGGAATTAAGAACGGAATTAAGACATGGATTCATCACACTCGCAGTAAGCTCATCTTGCAGAGATCAACAGAGCCACACATCTGTCTACAGGAAATGGAAACCATGTGGAAGGAGAGAACTTTGACAGATCATGCAAAACATGGCTGGTTTCAGACCCTGACACAGGCTTCTCCAAGTGGGCAAGTGAACCTCTAACCGTTCTTAAGTTGCTTTTCAGAAGGAAGCTGCAAGAAAGAAATTGAGGTGAACAGAATTGCTGCAGTGGTAACTTTGTAAAGTAAAACTTTTCAGAAGGCAATTTAAATATCAATAGCGTGTTAGTTACCAGAATGATTGTTTTCTTTCATTATGCTTCTGCTTTGTTTCTAACTTCCCAAGCTTGGAAGAACAATTCAATAATGAGGATTTCTCAGATTTTGGCAAAAGCAGGTAATCTCTCTAACTGTTGGATATGTCATCCAAAACTATTTTCTGTATTTGACATGCTGACCCCTGGGTTGTGCCTCTCATGAATTTTCAACCATCCCTAACGTCACTGTGACTTACAAAAAAAGTCCTCGGTTGTAACATATCAGGTTAGGCTAATCAACAGAATTTCCTGTCCCCTGTTTTTTTGACTAAGTTGAAATTTGGCCCTCAGATTTAAAAAAAAGACCTTTGCATACCTATATTTCCCAGTGTACGTCACTTCCATATTTAATATCAAAGTGTTTGAGCCAAACTAAGAATGACTGAGAAAGTCCAATTTGTAAAGGTAAGACACTGATCCCTAGCTTGACCATGTCCTAAAAGCTTAATAATAGGTCTGGCATTCTGTGTGCCCCCTCAGGATATGTCTTTTGTCTAAATTTTGATTACCAGTCTTGGGCCTATGAATGCCTTGACAGCTGACACATAGGTGGTATTTGATTACTGGGATTGTGGAAAGGGAATGTTGTCTGCCATTCCAGTTCAAGAATCAAGCTACCAGTCACGACAGCCACTGCCTGTTGCTCCCATGGTGTGCACTGAGGGGAATTCAGTATGGAAAAACAGGATGCATGCTGTGCTTTGGATGATGGCCCTATATAGTAAAGATGCATATCTAAGGAATAATTTGAATGAGCCCAGACTCCAAAGACCCCAAATAGCCAAAACAATATTTTTTTTTGAATTTTATTTTTTTTATACAGCAGGTTCTTATTAGTTATCCATTTTATACATATTAGTGTATATACGTTAATCCCAATCTCCCAATTCATCACACCCCCACCCCCACCCCCACCACTTTCCCCCCTTGGTGTCCATACGTTTGTTCTCTACATCTGTGTCTCAATTTCTGCCCTGCTCAATTTACATTCCCACCAACAGTGCAACAGGGTTCCCTTTTCTCCACACCCTCTCCAGCATTTGATGTTTGTAGGTTTTCTGATGATGCCCACTCTAATTGGTGTGAGGTGATACCTCATTGTCGTTTTGATTTGTATTTCTCTAATAATTAGTGATGTTGAGCAGCTTTTCATGTGCTTCTTGGCCATCTGTATGTCTTCTTTGGAAAATGTCTATTTAGGTCTTCTGCCCATTTTTGGATTGGGTTGTTTTTTTTAATATTGAGCTGCATGAGCTGTTTATATATTTTGGAGATTAATTTTTTGTCTTTTGATTCGTTTGCTAATATTTTCTCCCATTCTGAGGGTTGTTGTTTCATCTTCTTTGTAGTTTCCTTTGCTGTGCAAAAGCTTTTAAGTTTCATTAGGTCCCATTTGTTTATTTTTGTTTCTATTACTCTAGGAGGTGGATCAAAAAAGATACTGCTGTGATTTATGACAAAGAGTGTTCTTCCTATGTTTTCCTCTAAGAGTTTTATAGTGTCCAGTCTTATATTTAGGTCTCTAATCCATTTTGAGTTTATTTTTGTGTATGGTGTTAGGCAGTGTTATAATTTCATTCTTTTATGTGTACCTTTCCAATTTTCCCAGCACCACTTATTGAAGAGGCTGTCTTTTCTCCATTGTATGTCCTTGCCTCCTTTGTCATAGATTAGTTGACCATAGGTGCGTGGGTTTATCTCTGAGCTTTCTATCCTGTTCCACTGACCTATATTTCTGTTTCTGTACCAGTACCATATTGTTTTGATTACCGTAGCTTTGTACTATAGTATGAAGTCAGGGAGTCTGATTCCTCCAGCTCTGTTTTTTTTCCCTCCAGACCGCTTTGGCTATTCAGGGTGTTTTGTGTCTCCATACAAATTTTAAGATTTTTTGTTCTAGTTCTGTAGAAAAAAAAAATGCTATTGGTAATTTGATAGGGATTGTATTGAATCTGTAGATTGCTTTGGGTAGTATAGTCATTTTCACAATATTGATTCTTCCAATCCAAGAACATGGTATATCTCTCCATCAGTTGGTATCATCTTTAATTTCTTTCATCACTGTCTTATAGTTTTCTGAGTGTAGGTCTTTTACCTCCTTAGGTAGGTTTATTCCTAGGTATTTTATTCTCTTTGTTGCAATGGTGAAATGGGATTGTTTCCTTAATTTCTCTTTCTGATCTTTTGTTGTTAGTGTATAGGAATGCAAGAGATTTCTGTGCATTAATTTTGTATCCTGTGACTTTACCAAATTCATTGATTAGCTCTAGTAGTTGGCTGGTGGCAACTTTAGGATTCCCTATGTATAGTATCATGTCATCTGCAAACAGTGACAGTTTTACTTCTTGCTTTCCAATCTGTATTCCTTTTATTATTTCTTTTTCTTCACTAATTGCCATGTCTAGGACTTCCAAAGCTATGTTGAATAATGTGGTGAGAATGGACATCCTTGTTTTGTTCCTGATCTCAGAGGAAATGCTTTCAGTTTTTCACCATTGAGAATGATGTTTGCTGTGGGTTTGTCATGTACGGGCTTTATTATATTGAGGTAGGTTCCCTCTACGACCACTTTCTGGAGAGTTTTTATCATAAAAGCGTGTTGAATTTTGTCAAAGCTTTTTCTGCATCTATTGAGGTGATCATATGGTTTTTATTCTTCAATTTGTTAATACAGTGTATCACATTGATTGATCTGCATATATTGTTTTGGGTAGTAGAGTCATTTTCACAATGTTGATTCTTCCAATCCAAGAACATGGTATATCTCTCCATCTATTTGTATCATCTTTAATTTCTTTCATCAGTGTCATAATTTTCTCCGTACAGGTCTTTTGTGTCCTCAGGTAGGTTTATTCCTAGACATTTTATTCTTTTGGTTGCAATGGTAAATGGGAGTCTTTTCTTGATTTCACTTTCAGATTTTTCATCATTAGTGTATAGGAATACCAGAGATATCTGTGCATTAATTTTTTATCCTGCTACTTTACCAGATTCATTGATTAGTTCTAGTAGTTTTCTAGTAGCATCTTTAGGATTCTGTATGTATAGTATCATATCATCTGCAAACAGTGACAGCTTTACTTCTTCTTTTCTGATTTGGATTCCTTTTATTTCCTTTTCTTCTCTGATTGCTGTGGCTAAAACTTCCAAAACTATGTTGAATAA